>NC_092292.1:15353995-15506495 GCF_036320965.1 Panulirus ornatus
TACCATAATCTAAATTTGGTCAATAATACAACACAACTCCCTTTCAATGGGTTGTTGCGAAAAGCCCCAGCTTTATTGGTCAGTTTAAAGCGGAGGTCGTTACATTACGTCGTTCATCCGGTTACCAAGGCTAAGCTTTGTAGGCCTAATTTCTTACACATTCCCCCTACATGCTCTTCTGCACTTGACAACTCCCCTTTTGACACCCAGTGGAAGGGACACTCCCGGACACCAGTGGCCACTTGACAAGCATCTCACTTCGTCACCAAACTTGTTACACAAGTCCACGGTAGATATGGATTTGTTTCCCCTTATTTCTCCCGTCTTTCTCGACCCTTTTACCCAACTTTCTTACACTGTTGACCGTCTCGTCTAATCTGAAGATGAAATTCAGGAGTTCAGAGGGAGTTTTCATGCCCATATCATTACCTTTGTTTTAGCTTGTGCTCTTCCTTGCCGTACCCATTGTCATGTGTCCTACACCCACACTATCAGAGAAAATTCTTTGTTTACGTACACTCAGATAGATAAGTATAACATTACAGTAGAAGGGTTTTCCTCTACATAACTCAGCCCATCTGGCACAATTGATATCCCACTGAGTCTTGACAAGAAATAAAGTTCTACCCCATGTTGAGAGAAAACGAAGTTGGCGAGGCCTTACTTAGATCGAAAAATGTGAATATTATTCACTTTCTATTTTATTAAAAAGAACAGTCCTATTTACGTACTTTCTACATACGATGCCGAACCTTATTACCAGTATTGGAATATAATCCAGCACGTTGCTTTACGTATTATTCATTAAAAACAAGAACAGACTTAATTACTTGATGCAAATTGTGGATACCGTGTAAAAGACTTCATTAGCAGCAGTGTGTGTGATGTGTCATGTCTTGCTTGGTAAGTACGAAGCCTTCATCGCGTTAGAAATATCGTTCGAAAACGACGCTTTTTTTTTTTTTTCGACGGAACAAAACCAGTGTCACGGTAGAAAGACAGTCTCCAGCGACCTTTTTCCAGAAGGTCTTTGCCGATATCCTGGGTACACAGTGATATACCACATTATATGTGAACACGTAAACGTGCGAATGCCTGTTTTTGGTACATTGGGTGTGGATGATGAGTGGGAGTTGAACGAAGAGGGTGAAGGGACGAGAGGAGATGGAGACAGGATAGTAAAGCAGAAGGCACCTCCTCCTCCTCCTCCTCTTCCTCCTCCTTACCCACCGGTATGAATTATTTGTTTGACGTGTGTAATGGTTTCTGGCTTAGCCTATCGAGAGGCTATAGTCGTTGTTAGATCTAACACCAATACATGAAAATTATGTTGGTAATTTGTTATAACAAAAGATAGTTTGTATTTCTTTTTTTCATATTCGGTTTTGGATTCTGGTTGCCTGATCTTTCGATAGTGAAAACCTTTAGATTGATATTAAGGATGGAATGAGGATTTTTTTTTTGAAAGAAATTAGATAAGATGTTTATCTACTTCACGAATGGGGTTCTCCACCTTGACTCAAATATATAAGGCTAAAACAAAGAAAACGAAGGAATATATATATATATATATATATATATATATATATATATATATATATATATATATATATATATATATATATATATATATATAAGGTTAAGACAATAGGTAAGGTTCGAGACGAGGAGATAGTGAACACCTGACGATGTTCCGCAACTACCCGGCCACCTCCGCAGCTCTGGCCTTTCCCCATCACCCAACAGCTGCCTAGATCATTATGATACTCATCAGGCCAACTTAGCACGCGCGCGCACACACACACACACACACACACACACACACACACACACACACACACATATATATATATATATATATATATATATATATATATATATATATATATATATATATATATATATATATATATATATAATTTGATCTCCAGAGGAGATCATGATTCCCCTGCTCCTGTGCGGAGTGCAACCTTAAAGCTGTAGGAAGTCCATGACAGGGGTTCTTCTATGTACTTTCGGTGTATATGCTTTGCTTTCCTGCCTTATGAATCTTTTCTTTAGTGCTACCTCAGCTCCCGGTAAATGTCCAGCGGCGGGACCACAGTTAATGGAGTGGGGTAATGTTGTGTGTGTGTGTGTGGGTCGAATGCAGGGCTGTTAACGAGTCCCTGTTTAGTGTCTTCATCATAGAAGTTACATCGTGGGCGTGACGGGTCTTGTGATGTGTTTCAGCGAATCTGTTATTGTCCTGCAGAGATGGGCCATGTTCAGAACGCAGTCGAGAAAGTGTCACTCGTACATTTCTCGGGGTGTAGTTTTTGATGGATTTATGTTTGGTTGGGTAAAGTTTTAGACGGTTGTTAGGACTTTATAATAGACTGGGTTATAAGGGCTTTTGTTTAGTACTTGTTTGGTCATTACTTATACATAGGACATTTGAAAATGATATGTTGTCTTGGAACATTGAAAAGCCCAAATTATAGTAGTGATGCCGTAGTTCATCCTTGGATGAAAAGTGTTCAGTTGGCTGTCGTGTGTCGCATTCCTTGAAGTAAAAACAGTAGTACCGTGGCGGCGTGGAGGTAAAAAGGCGTTCGGTCAGCCAGACTTATATACGAACTTGGCTTCTGGATCATTCCCTTTGTATACTTTTGTACCAAACAGGCTTTATATAACTATTTTTGTTTTGTGAAAACTTCTCTTTTTCCTTCCTATTTACACAACCATGCAGACACGAACGTGTGTATTATAGTCAGGTGCATGAAGTGGAAGGGCGAGGTGGAGGGAGGGGGCGCCGCGTCAATATACGTGAGACGAAGATGATGATAGTTTACGTAAAGCTGCTTGGACCAGGTGGCGGCCTCCGCGAGACAGATGACAATCGCGCCGGCGGGGAACCGCGCGCACGCCCAGCACGCTTTGTCCACCAGTTTCTCCGTCATTTCGGCGGCCTCAGTTGTTCGGGGCCGCCACCAGATTGGAGATAGGATAAGGAGGAAGTCACCTTGGTCATCCTAAAGGGAGATAGGAGATACGCTTGCCCAGGGCTGTGGCGAAATGACGGAACAGGTGCTGTGAGCAGGTGGTGGAGGCGCGAGGAGGGGACTTGATGTGCCAATGCCCGCCAGACGCTTAGCTGCTTGCTTGTCTGCTCCCCCCCAAGTCACTCGAGCTTGCAGCTCTTTTGCTTGCTCATGTCACGTGCAATGTAACTTTGTCCTCATTTATCTCCTGAAAATTCGCATTTTATATAAACGTGAGCGAAATAGAAAAATATAATCCACATTTGTTGAATAAAATGAAAGAAAAATTCCAAGTCCAATACTTATTCCTCTTGTAAATTAATGAGTAACTATTTCACGAACTAAGTGAGTACAGGATTTGATTAGGTAACGTTCAGTTTGTGTAAAAAGGACTATTTTTCTATGACTTACGACCTGTAGTTGAATGACGTTAAAGCTAAACAAGAATGACAGACAGATCAGCGTAGAAAACCAACAGTTTATATGTGATGCATATTTATCCTGTGCATAAGATTTCGAGTGGTAGCAGTAGTCATAGCTTCTTCTTTAGTAGTAGTAGTAGTAGTTGTCATAGTTTTTTCTTAGTAGTAGTAGTAGTAGTCGTAGTTTCTTCTTAAGTAGTGGTAGTAGTAGTGGTCATAGTTTCTTCTTAAGTAGTGGTAGTACTAGTCATGGTTTCTTTTCCTTTTTCTATACACACCTTCTTCAGTGCCTTAGCGAGGTAGCGTCGAGAACAGACAAAGAATGGCCTCATTTCCTCACATCCACTTTCTAGCTAGTTTAGTTCACAGAGCCACCGTAACCACAGCTAAACTCCTCAGAATAATGATAATAAAAACAAATTGATATTGATATAGTAAAGGCAACAATCGTTATCTCAGTAACTGATAATTATGAATACGTGAATAAGGAATACAACCATTATGAGCAAAATTATATAATGATAATATTTATAATAATAATAATAATAATAATAATAATAATAATAATGATAATAATAATAATGAAATAATGCCTTTTTTACCATTACACGTGAGACAAACACACGTGTACATCTGCTCAGCATTGGTACCAATACCTGGCTGCCGACTGCAGATGTGTACATACCCCACATCTGTTGGGGGAACACATGTGCGCCTGCTACACCTGTTACACACATTTGTACACTTCTCAGAAACACGTGAGTTCCACCCTCCCCCTCCCCATGACAGACGTTCGCCAATAAAACATTGTCATAAATGCATTTATATGTACATCCATGGCCCTCAGACGTACACAAGTACACCTGCTCTCTATTGTACCCTTGACAGTAGAAGTCCTGAAGATATATTATAGCCACCTGGGGCAGATTAATGAGGACAACACCTCTGCTAGACGAGGATTACATAGAGGGAAGATGAACATGAGGGAGGAGCAGAGTGATGGAGGTAGAGTAGCGGAGTCTTCGTAAAGTGGATGTTTATGTTTCGTGTTGGCGAAAATTTGTCAGCAACGCGCCTGTCTACATATTACACACTGCGGTAGGAGACAGGTTGTCGAGCAGTAATAATAATAATAATAATAATAATAATAATAATAATAATGATAATAATGATAGTAATAATAATAATAATGATAATAATAATGATAATAATAATAATAATAATAATAATAATAATAATAATAGTAATAATAATAGTAATAATGATAATAATAATAATAATAATAATGATAATAATAGTAATAATGTTAATAATAATGATAATTATAATGGTAATGATAATAATTATAATATGGACTTGGGGTGGCCTGTACCCTCCCCGATCCTCTTTCTTGTCCTCTCTCTCTCTCTCTCTCTCTCTCTCTCTCTCTCTCTCTCTCTCTCTCTCTCTCTCTCTCTCTCTCTCTCTCTCTCTCTCTCTCTCAACCAAACTTAACGAATCTCCCCCCCCCCCCCCCCCAAGGCGACCAACTCCCAGAGCCTGTCTTTGACAAACTTTCAAGGAGGCGCGCAGTCTTCGGCCACCCAGTTTCCCAATGCTCTCTCTCTCTCTCTCTCTCTCTCTCTCTCTCTCTCTCTCTCTCTCTCTCTCTCTCTCTCTCTCTCTCTCTCTCTCTCACCGGAGTGTCGAGCGCCCTTGTGGCTGAACTTTCGAATTTCTCTCCCCCTCCCCCTCCTCTCCCGCTGAACTTATAGTTAACGCTCTGTGTACCTCCATAGACAAGTTGGTCGGCGATTTGACTTTTCCTCTTTTGCCGCAAGTGCACTGCTTATCCATGGCGATTGGGGGCAAGGTTACACAGAGCGAGAGTAGACGCTGGTGTACCGGTAGTCTGAAAAAGGTTTTCCACTGTATTCTTGTCCATAGAAGAAGAACACTTGCTGTTGCGTCCGTAGAACGACGCTGTTCTCGCGTTGGCAGAGGAGCACAGTTGTATTCGTAAGAACAAGGCCGTTCTCGTGTCCACAGAAGAAACTCTGTTCTCGCATCGACAGAAGAAAGTCTATTCTCGCGTCGACAGGATAGCACTGTTCTCGCGTCGACAGAAGAAAACCGTTGTGTCGACGACTTTTACCGTCGTTCTCCGAAGACAAGACTTTCCACGGCGTAGACGACGACGATGATTGTAGGGGTCGTTCCTCCCTACCCCAAACTGGGTTAGAAAGAGGTCTACCCCAGACTGGGGTTGAGGGAGGGAGAGATCTACCCCTAGACCGGGAAGGAAAGAGAGACATACCTCATTGGGAGAGAGAGAGAGAGAGAGAGAGAGAGAGAGAGAGAGAGAGAGAGAGAGAGAGAGAGAGAGAGAGAGAGACTTATTATCAGTACCTCACGGGATAAACATGTGCTGTCTGTAAGGCAAATCGTTCTCGTTCCACACACACACACAGGTGTTGGCTGACTCTCGCCACCGTTGCTCCCTCCGTAAGTCAACACACTTCTATTTCAAGAGTAGAAGGGGAGGGACCTACTCACCCCCCGCCCTTAACGTGGTGAGGTGCCAGTTCAACGCTGTCGGCCTAGTTAGTCATGTATTTTATGTTCTGAATACATACTATGTGGTTTACAGCCCACCTGTACGCTTTAGATCATTGCTCTGCTATGCACATGTGGTTTATCGGAGCCTGGTACACCTGTATTTCTTCCTATCGCCGTTACTTGCCCCATATTATTCTCTCGTAAATGGTGCCGGACTTCGCCTTCGGGTAGTTACACGACGAACGAGAAGTCGAGGCTGTGTGTCATCGACAGTGGACGGGGGGGAAAGGGACTTCTTGGTTCAGGGGAGTCCACCATTCCCCTGCTCCTGCGTGGAGTGCAGCAGCCTCGAAGCTGCGGAAAACCCGATAGGAAGGCTTGGTCCTTGGGGTGTGTGTATGATGATAACATTCACGTAATGTATCTATGTGCTCAACAATTTCTAGCGTGACTGGAATGCCTTTGCCGACCCCGTAGCGTGGAAGTTGGTCTTAAAGATTAATTAAACTAATGTAACTTGCTTATTAGAGTGATTGTACCGCTGCATCTCCACATCCCCTCCAAGTCCCACTCAGCCAGAAGTGCATGGTAACATGCTTGTAGTTGTTAATCCTTGAATTCTTGAGCGGAACGGTACGTTTCTTGAGCACGACGGTGCGGCCCTTGAGCACGACGGTGCGGCCCTTGAGAGCGACGGTGCGGCCCTTGAGCACGACGGTGCGGCCCTTGAGCACGACGGTGCGGCCCTTGAGCACGACGGTGCGGCCCTTGAGAGCGACGGTGCGGCCCTTGAGCACGACGGTGCGGCCCTTGAGCACGACGGTGCGGCCCTTGAGCACGACGGAGCGGCCCTTGAGAGAGACAGAGCGGCCCTTGATCACGACGGTGCGGCTCTTGAGCACGACGGTGCGGCCCTTGAGCACGACGGAGCGGCCCTTGAGAGAGACAGAGCGGCCCTTGAGCACGACGGTGCGGCTCTTGAGCACGACGGTGCGGCCCTTTAGCACGACGGAGCGGCCCTTGAGAGCGACGGTGCGGCCCTTGAGCACGACGGTGCGGCCTTTGAGAGCAACGGTGTACGGTCTTTGAGCACGACGGTATACGGTCCTAAAGCACGACGGGGTACGGTCCTTAAGAACGACCATACAAACTCTTGGGCTCGATAGCCTGGTTTTGACCTAACTTTCATTCCGTCTTATATTTATCTGTCTCCATTCTCTCTAAAGCTATAATACAGGAAGGTTCTCAGTGTCTTTTTTAAAGGGGTGGGGGGGTGCCTTAAGTCACGTCGTTTTCGTCTACCCTGTATGAATGGTTGATCGGGTCATGTTCTGCATCCCACAGAATGCAACAAGGAAGAGAGAAAATGTAAGGGAAAAGCGACGTTGTTGATTGGAAGTTCCTCAGTGATGGTGTGCTCGCGTGTGTCGAGTGTGCACAATCCTCGGTTGTTGACGGTTTCGCAGACTGCATCTGCTCTTGTCTGTTGGCGCACAGCCTTGCCTCATGGTAGAAATTTCCTTCGTCGTGAGTTTTTGAAATCCTCTCTCCTTTCTTCACAGCGACGGGAGTTGGAGGGGTGGGGTTGGGGGTGATATTTCGAGGTCCCGTTCCCCCCCTTCCCGTCCACCTACCCCGGTCTTTACCTAAAGCCTTTGTAGTAACATTCTCTCTCTCTCTCTCTCTCTCTCTCTCTCTCTCTCTCTCTCTCTCTCTCTCTCTCTCTCTCTCTCTCTCTCGTAACCCACACCAGGGCAGCAGTTTGAGGTCCCCCTCTCCCCTTCCACCACACACACACACACACACACACGCACACTATTTCCCAACGTGTACACTTTTGCGTCATGAGGAGCAAGCAGGAAGAAGCCTCCTCCCCCCCCCCCCCCTCTCCCACAACTCATATACAACCTGGAGGATGAGGTGTGTGTGTGTGTGTGGGGGGGGGGGGGGGTCGTCACCTCCTCCCTTGGCACAGGTTACACAGAAGGTGATCTTCGGGGAGTCACATGACAGTCAACACTGTCGTAAGCGCCTCTTCTCCCTCAGCGCTGACCCCCACAGGATACAGGGAGGATGTTTTAAGTCCTCTAAAGCCCACGTGGATCTCCCTCACGTGTCACGAGCAAGAGTGGTGGCGGTGGCGGTGTTGGAGGAGGGTAGTGGTGGGGAGAGGAGGGGCGGGATGGGTTCCCCTCCGTCAGATATTGTTGGCTGGTGTGGAAATCTTGCTGGAACTCCACGCCTCGGCTCTTCTCTTCCCTCTTCTTCTTCTTCTTCTTCTTCTTCTTCTTCTTCTTCTTCTTCTCCTTCTTCTTCTCTTCCAGGGAGGCCCTGAGACTTCAAGATAGAGGGTTGAATTTTGTCGACCACACGAAGGAAGGGCGAGTCGAGGTGGTTGGACCGAACGAGAAAGTGCAGTCATTTCTGGCCTGGCTGGCTCGTGTGCAGCAAGTTGGGCACGTGCGGGGATGGTCCACTTGGTGTGTACCAAGTGGGGCACGTGCGGGGATGGTCCACGGGTTTATACCAAGTTGGGCACCTGGAGGGATGGGTATGTGAAGGTACGTTCCGCCCGCTTAGAGAAGGGTGGACACTTGGGTTTATGGTGGGGACGTATAGGTATGGTTAGCTGTTTTATACAACAGTGGGCACGTGGGGTTATGGTCCGCTGGTTTATACAAGGGTGGGGAGAGGGGTCGTTTATATACGAAGTTAAACACTTAGGCGCACCTGGTCCGTTGGTTTATGCAACATTGGACACGTGGAAGCGTGGTCCTCTGGTTTATACCACTGTGGACACTTGGGGGGTGTACGGTCCGCTGATTTATACAACGTAAGGGACCTGAAGTGTAGTTTGGACCGTTTAAATGACCTAGATATCTGTGTGCCTTGGAACTCATGTAAAACGTGGGGTACATACAAAGTGGAACTATATATATATATATATATATATATATATATATATATATATATATATATATATATATATATAAACGCTTAGTTATGAGACAAGAATAATCTCTTTAAAACTGTAATTCCTAAGTATAAAGCTAGTTTTCTCGTAACATCTATGTATATATGTGACGAAAGAGCACTTAATGGGAAATTATCGTTTGGGGTAAGGGACGACGTGGCAGAATTTGCTGTTAATAAGTTACAATCGAGAGAACGTAATGTGTGTCGTTGTCCTCTGGGCCACCGGCCTGGCCTAACAGAGAAGAACTGGGCGGATGGCTCCTCTTCACGCATTACGAAATCCATTTTTGTTAAATTGGATTATCAACCGCTTGTATATTATGAACCCCAGTTGTAAGTTTATATATATATATATATATATATATATATATATATATATATATATATATATATATATATATATATATATGTATGTGGTGTGTTTACCGAATGTTATCCCCCCCCCCACAAACGATGTATATTGGCTACGAGAGAAAGCGAAACATACTTTACATTTATAGGTGTGTGTGTGTGTGTGTGTGTGTGTGTGTAAGATTTCCAAAAGCAGTAAGTCACTGGCCATTGAAGAAAAAAAAATAATCTTTTAACGCCTGTGTTGCAACGTGGTGTCCAAAGAAAGTTGCGGTTTACGCTGCCCCTCGCCTCGTGTGTTGTTCTTCCCCCAGATTTATATATACCAAGAAATTGTTCCCTCTTCCATATCCACTTGTGTTTTTATGATCATTACAATGATAACGTAAAAGCACGAATGCGACGCTGGTCTTGCTAACAAAACTCCACACAGAAGCACGAGAGTACTTGCATGGTAAGGTAGTATGATAATGTGCCTGCAGAAATCCAAGCTTGCGGATATGTAGTTGTGGCATGAAACTGATGAGGAAAGATGCATTCTCTTGTATCTCATCATGTTTGAATTTCTAAACCTTTTACTCAGTTATTTATTGAGGGCATTATCCTTGTAAATAAAACACAGGTTTTCATCGTTGATGAACACTTGCTAATTAAAACTAGACTCTGGTCGTGTGATTATTAAGACACTATACATTATTCAAGTTTTAGATTTCATCGTGATAAATGAATTAAAGAGTAAAATATACACAAAATAAATCCCGGTTATCAAAAAAAAAAAAGAAAAGAAAGATCCCAGTCAGAAGTTAATGTCTATGGCGAGGTTTCAGTAGTTGATTGGTAGAACTGTATGAACTAGGCTTTGGTCTCTGGTATAACGACGCTCTGGGACGAGCTTACCTTACTTCTGTGTCACGAGTGTCATTTTATAACCAGTCTTGGCTCGCAGATTTAGGTCAGGCAATTTATCTTAACTTTTCCCTTTTTTTTGTACGTGTTTTAAAATAGCGAGGTACCAGCCTACGTGACCGGACCCAAGCGTACACACGCCAAAAATTTTGGCAAGCTATTTTGCCACAGTTAAACGTTGGGAATATGCCTTCTTATCATCCTACAACCACAATTCTCTGCTAAGGTGTATTAGTAAAGTAAGAGACGCGTACTGATGGATAAATTAACTCAGCAATATAACTATAGTTTTGTGGTTGACTATGATTACGTTAATTCATATGTAATAAACTTTTTTTTATGTTTAATAAGTTTTTCGTTGAATTACGCTCTTTTATCGGTCATATGATTTTTTTGTTTATTGAAAATGTGTGGCATTTGACTCAAATTCACCTTATCTAAGTTTCAGTGCTTCTGTAAACTCGTGGCATTAGTTACATACTATATACAGTCCTCACAAGCCTAGCTATTTTTTTTTTTTCATGTTCTCATGCAGTCTGTGAAAAAGCAAGCAAACAAAACTAACTGTGCTGTGTTACATATCGTAATACATTGTTAAGAGAGATGTGCATAAAATGTGTTGTCATAATATTTTCATCCCATCTTGTGTCTCAGACGTTTGTTGTCCCTTCTAACACGATGTCTCTTAGAATCACAGGCCTACAATAACTTGTTTACGTGCATAGCTGCACGAATTCTGTGTTGGTTGCAGGTCGACAGGGTAGAGTTTTTACAATAGTTGCATCATCTGTGGGGATAGTTTATGACTACAGTGAATAATTAAATGAAAAGGTATGTTTAATAATAATGATGATAATGATAATAATAATAATGGTAATAATAATAATAGATAATGATAATAATTTTGTGTCTTTCCCACCTTAAGTGGTGCCCGGAACAAACGAACAGTGGCTTCATAAGCGCAAATCCATATTCACCAGCTGTCATGTATTTATGTAACAAAATCAAGACCTACCATCCTCAACCAAGCCTCGTAGATCACTCCATGTGCCCTGGTTTAGCCCAGTGTCAACACGCAGTCCCCCACATACCAAGTCCATTCACTTCATTCTGTCTACAGCACGAGCCATAATTATAGCCTCTTGATTGTACGGACCTCGATCGATACCTTACCTTATAGACCATATATCTTCCAAGTCCTTCTTCGCTCATCCTCTCCATGTGTCCTTACCAATTCATCACACCCTGATCGACCACCCTCTCGCACGTTTCTGGTGTGTTCACCCTCCTTTAATTTGCTCTCATGGCCCAACGCTCACGTCTTTACAGTACCTTCGGAACTACCACACCCATGAGTGAGTGACCTGTACGCTTGCATCCTCCCTAAATACCCCTTGGACCTTACACCCATCTTCCAAGCAAACTCACCTCAATCTTCATGGTCCCATCTGCAGGTAGCCCCGTCCACCCGTTCTCAAGTACAATCAAAGCACTCCACTTTCTGTAGGTCTCCACCCTCCCACATTTAAACGTACACTAAAACAATTCTGTTCTGTATTGTTCTATTTTTTTCCACACTCCTGAACTAAGATACGCCTGAAGCCCCTTACAGAAAAGTCTGTCAACAAGACTAACACCAGCTCCCGAATTATTCCTCCCCCTTCGGCTTTACCTTTTTTTTACTCAGGTTCCTCTCATCCAACATTGCACCTATACCTCTCCCTTCTTCCATTGGTTTATCAACCAAGCACACCAGGCTTACAGAAGTTATCGCTTGGATCTGTTTTCTGTTCTTTATTTTGAAAAATGATGATCAGGGAGGGTAGGGTTTCGAGCTCCCCGTTCTCGTGCATACCAGTCACATTGTATGACACGCAGATGTTTATTATTATTATTATTATTATTATTATTATTATTATTATTATTAGTAGTAGTAGTAGTAGTAGTAGTAGTAGTAGTATAGAAACAAAAACTTAGAATAAAGTTTTTCATTTCCCCGTGGTCTATGAAGGTGCGCGTTCATATGCACTTTATTCGTATATATATATATATATATATATATATATATATATATATATATATATATATATATATATATATATATATATATATATATATACAAGTTCACACATTGCCTCTGGAGCTAGCCCACGGGAGCCGAGCTACCACCGGCCAACACCAGAACACTTTACGTAATTCATTGTCTCGTATATTTTGATGTCCGAGTTTTTCACCTGTCAGCCAGTTTTGTTTACTTTCTAGACTTGCGAAAGGACAAGAGGCGGGCAAGTGCTCTGGAGGCAGGAGCACCAGGTGTTGGGAGGGCCATTGTTAATGCCTTGTTGGGCGGCCGATTGTCCGGGCCATCTTGATACGTCGGGACTACTTAATCACATCTCTGGTCGCTTGTCGGGTGACCTTAGGCATCTGTCTCCCGGTGATCCCGTGCATCTCCCTCCCTCCCCACCTCCACTCGCCAACCGTCGCCACCGGTCGCTCGCTCGCCTGGCTGACTCCTGCTAAAACCTACCCACGGACTACCTTGAATTAGGATCACTGTATCGCCGTCAGCCTTAGTGCCGTGAACTGTGTGTGTGTGTGTGTGTGTGTGTGTGTGTGCCCGCTACAGGTGGACGGACGATTTCGCCCGCCATAAGACTTTCATCACAAGTTCCTTTGTTCGCCATGTGACATTGGTTCATCCTTTGGAATACTATTTTTTTTTTCTCCACCGCTTAATCTTAAGGTGATGTTAAATCATCGGCTGTTGCCAGGGTAAAGTCATCCCAGTGTGAACCCTCAGTAATGGCCACTGTTGCGGTGAGGTACGAGTGTGACTTGGATCATTATAGTACTTACAAGAACCTTTACCAAACCCGGCCCTTTGTTCCCAGGTGTTCCTGGTGCGAGGTCATGAAGAAGAGCATTGCCGTGCTTCCGCCCCCTTCCGGGATTTAACCCCTGTGTGGACTTGAAACAGTGACTGATTTCAATTGACAAGCAAGCTGTTTTTCCCACCGTTTTGGTTCGGGAAGGACTGTTGACACAGAGATTCTACACACGTTAGTTTTTTTTTTTTTCTGCGAGTTGTCAAGGAATTGTCTACAAGTAGGGTACGTCTTTGCGTTGTTTCCTGTGACCTGAGAGTCTTGGAACAGAACCAGGGGTTTATGCCCCACAGGGAGAGATGTACTTCGAAAAAGTATCTTTTACGTAACGATGCGGCCTCATGCGTGCGTGTACGACCCTGAAATTTAACACCTTATATGCTCCTGTTCTGTCGATTATAGACATTACTTTTTGCCGAAAAGTGATATTATTTACTGAATAATAGCTATACGTAGATATTAGGATAAACAGGCAAGTTAATAATATATTGATTTATGTAAGGGAGGTGAATATATAAATTCACGAATTTTTTGTACCTTCAAGAAGCAGGTTTTACAATCGCCTGCAGAGCCCAGATTAATATCTACATTTTTTCTCTCACTTTTTTTTTTCCTTTCACCCGAGATGGCCTCTTATTGGGACATGTTTCTCCCGTGCCAGATCGGTCACTATATAGAAAAAAAAGTATAGCGAGGGCCTTCGAAACTGCTTCACACACAAAATAGAAAAGTATATCACACACCATGACGATGTCGTACAAGCAAATGAATAGATGATCTTGTATACATGTGTTTAGAGAGTGTTGAAGATTTGTGTTCGTATTTGTACTCCTATATGTTATTTTTTACAATAATATGTATTATGCAAAATTGACCCAAGACCCCTGATTTTTTTTCTTTATTTACTTTTTAAAGTCTTGGTGCTATTCCAGGATCCCTTTTACTAGAGCTCCTACAGACCATTAGGCTGCCCTAATTCCATGTGTAGGGACATTAGCAAAAGGTCTTCGATGGGACAGTACGGAATCACCGTCAACTGACGACGATATTTAAATAGTGGGCGAAAAGTCATGTGCGGCTAGGCTGCGTGGTCGTCTCTGAACGGAAAGGAGGCTATCATTTCCCTGTTCCTGCGTAGATCCATAGGTTATATATATATATATATATATATATATATATATATATATATATATATATATATATATATATATATATGCATGCGTGTGTGTTTAGTTGTTTTTGTTGGCGATTTTTCAGTTAAGAGTTCATCTCAAAGTGGCGGTAGATCTATTATTATTTTGACAGTGGTGAAGGCGAACGCTGCCTTCTGAATACTGAACGCGGTGGCGTTCGACTTGGATTTGATGATGGTAGTCAAAGCTATCGTTGAGTTTCTCAACGAAATGAATTCTGAACCGAAGATCTCGAAGCCAGATTACTAGATTACGAGCTCCAGGGCCGATGTGGCCGTTTTCAGAATTGATTCGATGCATGATGGGAATAACCATCAGCTCTCTCTTGGACTGTCGGGAGAAGAAATTTGGAACAAGATCCTTTCATGGGTCCGTTTGTGAAGAACGGCCGTGAGATTAGACGAAACCCGACATTTGGACGAATTCCAGTCACGATACGAGGGTTTGAGGAATGTTTAGTGCGACTTTGTATGTATCTTGTATAAGACGATATATAGAGGACGGTACGAATTATAAGTGTGGAGGACTGTGCCATTTGTATGTAGAAAGATACGTATTTAAAGTATAAGAAGGTTATATTGAATGTTGTATCACATGTTGTATCGTATAGAATATAAAAAAGCTGGTGCTTTGTCATGTTGAGAGTGGACATACGAATGAAAGCTCAAGAGAAAAATGAAAATGGATATATGTATCAAGATGCACGATATTTATACTTAGCAAATAGGGGAAACGGCGAACAAATATGCTATATATATATATATATATATATATATATATATATATATATATATATATATATATATATATATATATTATCCCTGGATAAGGAGAAGGAATATTGCCCACGTATTCCCTTCGTGTCGTACAAAGCGACCGAAAGGGGTTGGAATCCTCCCTTCCAGTTATTATTTTTGCAAATGAAGGAGCAGAGAAGGTGGCCAAGGGAGATTTTTTTTTTTCTAAGACTCAGTCCTCTGTTCTTGACGCTACCCTGCAAACGCGGTATAGGCGATTGTGACAATACGGATCAGCCAATAGTCAGTATCACAGGGCCCGGAGAAGCGACTGCGCTCCTTAAATTCTGCCCGGGAGTGTTGGCAGCTCGGGGAATGACCTCCCCCATGCTTGTCTCTACCCCTTCCACCCACCGCTCAGGAGAGAGAGAGAGAGAGAGAGAGAGAGAGAGAGAGAGAGAGAGAGAGAGAGAGAGAGAGAGAGAGAGAGAGAGCCAACGGTCTGGCGCAGTGTCCCCGGAGAGCAGTTGCTGCATGACCCAGCTAACGTAGCAGTTTAACGCGAGACCTAGAAATGAGCGTTACTAGCCCAGAACTGCGTTTGCGACATGACACGTTACTTCGCTCTGGTGTCATTTCCTTCGCCACCAGGTAGCCCGCCCGGTTATCAGCAACGGTCACCCCAACGTATTAAAGGGAGGTTGGTCGACGGAGAGACGGGGGCTAGGTTCGACCATGGCGCTGGGAACACGTGTCAGCGGTTGGAAGCTGGAAGAGCCATCCACCCTCCCCCACTCCTCCTCACTCCCCGGGCGGGGCTACCCTTCATCATCTCCTCCTCCTCCCTCGGCCCCCAGTCATTCCCCCCTTTCCCCCATCCCCACCCCCGCTTGGCCACCTCCACCCGCTTCTCGTACTCGGTCACCCCGCGTGTACGTGTGTATGTATAAATATACTCACACATGCACGTACTTCACGCCTCATTGCGTCGCGTCTGCCGGCAAGACGGTGCTGCAACTTGCGTTTGCTTTTAGTGTAAATATTGTGGAGGAGTCTGGCAACACAGCCTTGGCCAACCGGTGCTGTTGATTATACAACCTCTGCCTGTGCTTTCTGGCTGACTGCCTTAGATGCACGGCTTTTCCTCCTGCTTTTTTTTTTTTTTTAAGCACTTGTTGCATCGTGCACTGCTTGTGCGTCCTGCTGCAACAGCAGATTTAAACTTGAGCAGAAACTGCTTGCTTGCATATTTTTCTTACAATTGGTGCTTTTGTGCAAGCTCTGCTTGCTACAATATTGCTGTTGTTATATTTTCTATTCTCACATCTAATTATGCTCCTTAGGTAATTATGCTCTTGAGGTAATGTCACATCTGTTGTTGGCGCCTAACGTAAATAGTTTATTTTTGATATAATAAACAATTCTTTCTTGTAGCTTCACCTGTTTTCAAGGCTAGCATTTTACTATGACCGGCAGTGCTTCTGAGTGCTTTTAAGTACATACTTCATAAACAGGTGCTGTGTTAAGGTGTACGTGCTTGCCTGCTGTAGTCAGCAGTACCACCGACACGACGCATTCGTTCTTAATATTGTGGATGGTTGGTAGAGTTCTGACAGAAGCCTTATGTTATATAAATCTCCGATCTCCCTGCGTTTAGAACAGCCCTTTTATATTCGTCCAAAATTATTATTATTATTATTATTATTATTATTATTATTATTATTATTATTATTATTATTATTGTTATTTGACTTAGAATTTTCATGATCGACTTGAATGCTTGAGTCTGCCGTATTTTTTTTTGTCATATGTAAATGATTACGTGTAAATAAACAATTGTTTACACTTAAGGGACTCACATATGACGTGAAGCTGTTCTAACTCGTTTCACGGGTCCACAAGTGTCAATAAAGGAACTCCTGGTCCCTAACATTCAGCTTGTCTAATTTACCGTTATGTCTTGTACTCACACTTTATTTATGAAGTCTGAGGACCAGAGCGTGTGTGTGTGTGTGTGTGTGTGTGTGTGTGACTACTACTGCTGTGTTGCAGGGAGAGTGTTACACTCGTGTTGCCCCGTCTCTTAACCTTATATGTATTTGCCATGTCTTTACTTATTTGTGTGTGTACACAAACACACACCATAGTGTGTGTTTGTGTGCGTCTATATCCGTGAGTGGGTTAGGGAAGCATCAGCTGCTGACAGCTTCTTATTTATGCGCTGCCATTTCTCTCACCTGTCGTGGCCGGAGGGGAGTGTATGGTAATAAACATGCCCCACGGTTTCCTCCCGTAGCGTGTATGTTAATGTGACCAGTTGACGTCAACCATCCAACAGACCCCAGCATCGTCGGCCTGGAGTTGTTAAAATAAACCGTGTTTTTTCGGTGTGTGACCTCGCGTTTCTCATCTGCGGATGCTTCCTCGTCCACGTCTTGGGCCAAGACGCGTTGGAGAGGTGTCCATAACCTTACACTCTACCACAGGGGATGATCCCAGCCGTGGGAGGGAAAATAAGAGTGGGACAAGCAGGAACAGAGCGGCGGCTGCGGCAGGAGTCTGTGGGGCGCGCATGATCCCTCGGGCGAGTGTCGGCTAGCCGGGTGACGTCATTGGGTCTAGCGGGGTCACGTGTCGGAGCGCTTCCTTATTTGTCGGGAATGTCGCGCGCGCGCTCGTGCTTGTCTGCCATCCCTTTGGCTTAGTACCTATGCTCCTCATACGAGTGTCGTGCTCATGATGCATATTATTCATAAGACGCGTAAAGAAAGTCAGGAATTCGTTGCAGCGGTCACCTGGTCCAACCGACCATAGCCACGCGATCAAACCACGTCACCTCGCGCTGCTGACAGACACGTTCATGAAGCTGAGGAGGAGGAGATTAGGCGTTTGAATATATATCTCCATAGGTTTTGGCTCACAAAGACTCGAAGCTGCCAGAACGCAAAGCTTAATCCTGTGTTTTTCATGATACTTTTATTATAAAGGTACCATATGTTATCCACACCGAAAAGAAATTAATGAATACTTTTTGCATATTTACTCCTATCTGTGGTATTTCCAGGGGGTGGTGAATACCGTAGATGTGTAGACTAGTTCGATTTCTGGGGCTGGTGTTGAAGGGGAGGGTTTTGTATTGAAGGCGGAACGCGAGCCTCTTGCTAAGGAGGAGCCTCACCGACCGGGTGCAGCAGAACACGGCTCCACCACATCTGGGTCATAAAGGGGGTAGTCCACACTCTCGGGGTGGGGAAACCGACGTGTGCCGTCTGTCTCGTTTTTCATCCAGCATAAGATTATCTTACTCCAAAGTGATCTTACTTAGTTGGTAAAAAGTCTTAAGAAAAGAGACACCATGTCTTTGTTTTCTAGGATTTTTTTCTTTTAATTACAAGTTCTGCTTTTGTTTCAAAGGAAAAAGCTTTGTCGCGTGTGTAGAAGGCGATGGATAATGAATAGAATTCTAATTACATGTGGAATAGCGCATTAAGTGCAACCATACACGCTTAACAAATGAAGGGAAATGTGGAATGACGCTTTAATTGTGATCATACGCGTTTAACAAATGAAGTGAATTGTGAGAAAAAAAAATTAGGGTAGGCATCGGTGTTGCCTTGAGAGGAGTTGAGATTTTTGATTTTCACATCAGAAATTTATAGATGGAAGGTAACATAAACCCCAGCTGGTATATCACAACGTGATTCCCCAGTATAGATATATGGAAAAGAACTTAAATGTAAGTCAAGAATTACGCATGTATTAAAAGTCGTTACTTTTGAATTGGCAAAACAAGGGCCGGTTGCATATATATATATATATATATATATATATATATATATATATATATATATATTTTTTTTTTTTTTTTTTTTTTTTCTTCGCCGTTTCCCGCGTTAGCGAGGTAGCGTTAAGAACAAAGGACTGGGCCTTTGAGAAGGTGAGGAGTTCCCGAGCATAAAGATGTAGGGATTGTTAGCAGACACCACAGCGCCTTGGTTTGAAATTTCTCAATCTCATGATAAATTCTTCTAATGGGCGATCACAGCGAATAGAGGAAACCAACCCTTCATACATTTTGCAGTTTTGATTTGTTATTTTTGAATTCATAGGTTATTCTTAAATGGAGTAATCAGGCAATGAAATGAATAATCATTATTTACCACTGATATGCTGGTATGCACCTGCAAATTGTGCTGTACGAGTCATATACGAATACAACTGAGCAGACAAGTATTTCAGGTCTCTTTAGCATTCACAGACTTTTCAAAGCACAGGGGGAATGAATTATGTATACGATTGATCGTATCTGTTCTGCTGCGCACGCAAATTTTATGATACAGATGATCTCGCGCATAAATAGATTCAACCCTCAAAGCTCGACTCTGTAAACTTATAACCGAATCTGTAAACTTATGACCTCTTGACCATCCTTAAAGGCTGGGCCAGTATACCCGCTGATCGCACCATCGTTTTCTGAGATCATACCGTCGTGCTCAAGGATCGTACCATCGCGTTCTAGGATCGTACCATCCCGTTCTAAGATCGTGCCATCGTGTTCTAAGATCGTACTGCCGGGCTCAAGGATTGCACCTTTGTACTCATGGATCGTGCCATCGCGCTCAAGGATCATACCGTCGTGCTCAAGGATCGCACCTTGGTTGTCAGGGGATTAAGCATCAGCTAGGGATTGCCTCCCCCCCTTGGGAATGCTGCCAGCACAAACTCGGGAACACCGGTGGAGCGGAGCGTGCGTACAAGGAAATTACAGTATTATAGAGAGGTTTTGCTGTAAGTGATGGCTACTGAGGACTTTTGTGGATTTTTGTAAATCTAACACCATGTATAGTTGAGCACTGAGCATTGTTGTCAGGTGGTGTAACAAGACTTGAAGGAGTCATTAGTAACCTTGATGGATGCCGGTGGTTTTGATCGCCTACATCACGATTAATTCTCCCTTAAGTACACAACTAGGCTGTGGGATCCCACCGTGTTACAGACTCGTTAAGTAGGATCAAACTGTATTAAAAGACTCGTTAAATGGTATCACAACTGTATTGGTAAAGACTCTTTGAATAGGACCTCTTATCTCTGTTAGAGACACGTTAATTAGAATCTCCCAACTGAACAACAGGCTCGTTGACTACGTTCTCCTAACTGCCTTACATACTTTTTAAATGAAATTCTTTGTAGTCCACAGATCTAGGCTCTTAAGCTACACCGAGCGCCTGTAGATTTGTGAGAACCCTAATTCTTACTGTAAGGGAGAGTAATGTCAGTGCTTCTGCGTGAGGTGTGTGTTTTGTGTGGTTGATGGTGTGAACGAAGCTACCGGAGGCCAAGGTCCAGGCGGGCGAGGTGAAAGCCATGGCCAGGAACCTCAGTGGGGTGGGGGATGCTTGTTGGTGTCAGGAGGGGGCTAGGAGATGGGGGTTTTAGGTAGGGGGGCGGGGCAAGGATGGGGGATGCGTTTTAAGGGTCAGAAGGGCTAAGACCACGCATGACCGGAGTGGGTAACAGAATTGTGAGGGTGGAGGACTGTTGCCTAGTAAAGCGACGGTGTACTACATCTGCGATTCATGAAATATGAGCTGCATCCTCGAGATGGTCTACCGTATGTGTGGTCGACGATTGCACTGACTGCACAGAGCAGGAGTATACTAATGCCTAGGATGAGCATGATTGTACGAAATCGACCGATTTCAGTGAATGATAAGACAGGATTGCCATGCCCTTATTTCCGTATTGGTAAGGGATTGCCATACCCTTATTTCCGTATTGGTAATGGATTGCCATGCCCTTATTTCCGTATCGGTAAGGGATTGCCATACCCTTATTTCCGTATTGGTAAGGGACAATTTTCTCCTGCGACGCAGTTTAGCCCTTCCCCTAAGTGTTGGGTAATACATAGCGGGCTAAGTCATGTCTTCCCCGATACGGCACCCATCCCCTCCCCCCCAAGGCCGTTTTAAGGACAAGCAGTGAGTCCTGTAAACCTTGTATGGGTGGCGGCTCGTGGCGATAGGGTAGAGGAGCCCGCCAGTCTGCCACGTGACCTCTCACGTGAGAAGAGAAACACTTCTCGGCTGCCTTACGTGGTATCATCCCCCTGTGGCGGCGCCGGTGTGTCTCCGTGCTTAGATCACAGGGTAGTGCCAGAGGGTAACAGGTAAGGACAAGTGCGGGGAAGGTTACCCGTTAATAGCATCATGTGCATGGCTACCCACGTGCACCCCGGCGGTCACGTGTGCCGCGCCCAACCTCCCGCACCGTTGCCGCATCTCCCCCGCCTTTGCCAAGTGTCACTTATACGTAAGAAAATGCACTAAAGCGCTATATTAGTGAGATTTTGATATGGTAGAAGTGTGGTGTTATTACTATACCATGTGGTGTGTGGCTGAGACGGAGTGGCGAGACCGGTTTGCCTTCATAATACCGCCATTTCCTTGCTATGGTGCATCACACGACCTTTGGCAACTGCGTGAGGTTTGAGGTGCCAGGTGATTTGGCTGGGCTGGTGGTCCGCTCGATCCATCTCATTCTCATACTAAATACTGACTTTCCACTGTAATTTCAATCAATTAGAATAATTAATAAATAAACAGACCGGATGTATCGACTTCTTCAACAAAGTTACGGGTTTTCAGCGAACGCGGAAATGATGTAATACCGATCTTAAAGTGAGCATTTGGGTGATGTTCAGAAAGTGTGGAGCTGCACGTGACCAGTATATACACACAGACACACGCACACACGGGACGCACACGGGCGGCGCGCACACAGACCCAGAGGCTCGGGCTGACCCACCTCAGTCGCCCTCAACCCTTGCTTGTGTTGACAGCGCGTACTTCGCCTCTCAAGATGTCTGCCTAAGGCGAGAATAGTGTTTAAGCAGCATATAGCAGGAATAACAAAGTGATTTGAACTGTGAACGCCCTTTACCTAGCACTATATCTATGAGATTGTGTGAAGTAAACTATGTTCAAGTTTAAAAGCATTAGTTCATAAGTTTTAGTGGTGATATTCATGTTAAAATCATTATGAATAAGATTCTGAATGAGACCAACGGAAGTTTGATAAATGAATGTTGGAAATGTATTAGCCAGCAGCAGAAACCATACGTACAGTTTGCTAACTTAGTGCTTTAAAAACTGACTTAAGTGATTGAAATATCCAGACAAGCTGAATTTTTTTAGTGTGTCACCTGTGCTCACAAATATTATCATGACATGCCACCAGTGCTCTGTTTAAGACACTTGAATTTACATTTGTAGTACATTCTTTAACTCAGGACGTGATATACACAGTCTTACAAGAACGCAGTCTGGTATTATCAGAAGGATGGTAAAGAATTTTTAGGTCCTCATTTAAAACGCGTGCCATTGGCATTACACACGAAGCCATACATGTAGCATCGCACGTAGTCTTGGAGGTCCAGCCTATGCCTCATTTTGGCATCTACTCCGGCTGCAAACATCTGTAAACATAAGACTGTAAAGCGTCTAAGAACTTCAAGACGAAGTTTGCGTGAGACATCACATTTGAAGTCAGCTGGTTATCCTTGAACTCGAAGAAAGGATTATTTTTTCCTTGTTAGTTTACTCATACAAGTAGGCGAGAGTTATGGTACAGAGGCCATTTTAGTGGACGTGAATGATTGCGTGTGAACTTGGTCCGCGTGTCCCCCTTGGCGGACAGCGGTTAGTACGTGTCCACGTCCTTCAACAGCACCTAATTCTTCTTCACCTCGCTCCTCAACACCCTGGACCTTTGTGGGATCAAGGATAAAATCCCAGGCTGAGAACATCAGCCTCTCCAGCGCGCACCCTGGTGATGGCAGCAGTGATTAAGGAGGAACCAGAGGCCCCATACAGCCTTTCACTCCTGTTAGGTGACCGTAATCCCCGGTGTAGAGCTATGACTGCCTCAGCCCTCGGCGGAGCGCCTCCGCCCGCACAACATCAGCAGAACCTTCACCCTCAGGCACACACCGCCCTCCAGCAACAGGTTAACCATCAGCCGCAGCAGAATTGTAATAATCAACAACCGCTGCCGCAGCACAATAATCAGCACTTGCCACAGACACATCAACCGCTCATGAACGGTGTGGGTCCCTTCGATAGGGTACCTGCACACTCTCCATCGAACATGCCTCCGGCAGAAGGAACCAAGAGACACCCCTCCCCCAACAAGCCACCAGCAAATGTAAGTAATATTTATGGATTCTTAGTGGTCTATTGAAAAGGGCCGCACACTTTGGGGAATGAATATGACCGTTGTTTACTTTTTTATGTGAAAGAATAGATAGCTTCGTATTAATGTGATCAATGATGCGTTGTTTTTGATATGAGCTGCTCTTGTACCATCTGATTTTTAAACGGCATGCAGTTATATCCTTTTCGTCAAACGGACAACATACTATCCCTGACAGAAACATTTTTTTTTAAGACTAAAAGGAGGATGATCATGAATAACGATATCTTTGACTGCTAAGGTGAAGTGCATCCATCGTAGATGAATAACGATATCTTTGACTGTCAAGGTGAAGTGCATCCATGGTAGAGGCGTTTCTTATACTTTGTAATTGTAAATGCGCAACCTTTCACAACGAGAGACATCTCGTCGGCAGAAGGGTCACCGAGTTCGGCTTACCTCTTCCCCCCCTACCCTCGCTCCTCCCGTACCCTCGCTCCTCCCCACAGTACCCCCATCGGAAGAGTTGAGCTTTCATACTAGTTGCCATGCTTAAATGTACGATATCTTTCGCAATGCATCATCTCTCATGAAAACTTTATTGAAAATTGGACTTGTTGATAGTATGATTCGACCCTGGTAGTCATACAAGTACCCATAGCTTAAATTGTTTGTTTTAACTGATATTAATCGTACTGATGGGTTTTTCTCTGTATATACTCTTTCTGTAATTCGGTAGTATTACATATGCATAGTTAACAGATTTTAGTGATCACATTTTTGTTCATGATGAGGCAGAGGTAGGCTGACAACATTACCTACTTCTGTAACCTCTTCAGCAACAGGCAGGCATTCTATGTTGATTAACGAGAATGATCTCCCGATTAGAGAGAATGATCAGGTTGCGCAGTCACTCTAGGGATGTAATATTGGTCCAAGCGATGGTGATGCATGAGTCACCAGGGGCCTCACCAGAGCAGCCAAGCAAGCACGTGATAAACACAGATCCTGCCAAGGTCATCTGGCTTGCTGCACCGTAAATACCTGCCACAAGACTTTTGATTGTTTTATACCTGGCGGACACCGAGAGGTATAATAATGATTTTTATAGACCTTATGTCGTAGCAGTTTTTTTTTTTGACTGATGGCTTAAGGGGGTCTGTCTTAATTCATGGCATTATTTTTGATACTAGGATATTCCCAGTTACTAGGGTTCGATGAAGACAAGTTAAGCTGTTGTTTGTCTTACCTTCTGGCCCAGACGGCTTGGCCGACCAAGGCACGTATTGTTAGACGCTGGCGACCTGAACTGTGTACTGGTTTTAAATATTTGTGAGGCACACAGGGAGGCAAGTCTATACCTAGTGTAGCGTTTAGTGTTGCGTTACTAACTATTTGTGCTTTACAGAGAGAGAGAGAGAGAGAGAGAGAGAGAGAGAGAGAGAGAGAGAGAGAGAGAGAGAGAGAGAGAGAGAGAGTTTTACACTCGCGCTGCCCCATCTGCGTAAACCTTTTATATATGTACGTTGCTTGCTGATAACCATGAGAAAAACATGAAAGACGTGGTTCTCAGCAAATTCTAGATTACACGCATCGCTGTGACCTACAGTAATTTGTACCATGTCTTTAATTTATGTATTTATGCTCACACACCCTCTAGCCTATTCCAAGTTATGCGTGAGTAACAGACTGCCTCAAACATTGAGTTTTATGTGTCACGCATGTACGCGATTTCTTAAGTATTTGACACGTTTTGCGCTGGCGTTGAGGTGTTGCGCCACAATAGAGCTTTATGTGACACGCATCTGCACAAGTATTAAGATGAATGTGACACGCATCTGCGCTAGTAGTAAGATGAATGTGACACGCATCTGCGCTAGTACTGAGTAGAATGTGACACGCAAGCCCCAGCCTGACCTGTATACCAGTGTTGTTACTGACAGTGACACTCGCATGTACATGTAGTGTAACACTCGGGGATAGATAGTGCGACGCACCAGTACCCCGCGACGCTAGGCGTAACTAGTCTAGTCCTTTTAGTTAAGTGTAACACGTTTTGATCTTACGAATGCTGTTTCTTTTCAACCATGCACTTTTGAGGCCATTGGTTGCTTTGAAAGAAAGAAATGAAATGTAGGAAAAAAATCATTTAGTAAGCTAAGAAATTGACAACCAACTCGATGTATACAGTTTTGTGATATGAATGTCAACTCAGGTGCTGCTAACACAGATGTCCTATTTATATACATGCCTGTTCAGTTCAAGTGCTTGCATGAAACTGAATGGCGGGAGCAGTAAATGTATATTAATTTATATAATGTTAAAGGGCGTGTTTGTTGAAAGTGTGCCATTAGCGCCTTCGTCTGTCCACTAAGATTGTCCGTTTTTCATGAGAGTGGATCAGCTATAAATTATGTTTTAATGAATAAATTAGTTACGAAGGATCATTAAGTTTTTGTGAGACGAGTTTCTGCTCTGGTCCTCTTATATAGGTATTGTATTTATGTGTGCATTGAGAACAGCACACTAATACAGTGTCTTTAGCGCCATCATCTGTCTATAAAGCATTGCCGTTTTCGTGTGACAGTAGAGACGGTCAGAGTGGCTTGGCTTGATGTGATTTAGGGTTTATGGAAGGTGACGTTCAGGAATGTGCCGATCGTGACGAGGGTATTGAGTATGGTGTACGTGTGTGGTGTGGAGTGAGGCGAGGGTATTGAGCATGGTGTACGTGTGTGGTGTGGAGTGAGGCACGTACGCCAGGAACTAGAGGCCAGTTGCCGTCATTTGCCAAGCCTCCCCGCGCATCCCCTTCGCCTAACCATTATAAACCTTTCCACCAAGAAGTTTATCCGAAAATTCGTGTACAGTTTGATGACATATTTATGTATATAGCTAAAATGGTGAAACAGAAATATGCGCATATATATATATATATGTGTGTGTGTGTGTTGATGCTCTTTTCTTTATTCCTTTTTTAAAGTAAGGTAATTTTTTCATAAGGCTTTTGTTACTACGCATTTACCACTTTTTTCTGATCTTGAAAGCCATCGGAATAAGTGGCTGCGCAGCTATTGTAGTCTTGATACCTGTCTGATAAAGTAGTTCATCCTTTGATATTAACCCTTCTCTTCTCTTGATTATCATGAGATTAGTGAATTAGATATTTGTTTTTGCTGAATTTTGTGATACGTGAAAAAAAAAATGAGTGTGGAACCCAAACCACAAGGTTAGATATCGTAAGGGACGGAGGCATCTGACAGTACAAATGAGAAGGCGAAGGTGGGTGTGCGTTTCAGTTGGGTCCAAAGGATTTCTCAGAGTAAAGAGGGGAATTTCAGTACTTTTAAACAATTGTGCATCACAATTTTGATCTGAAAATTGAGAAGGAAGGATCAGGTAATGGTTGCGTCGCCTTTCGTTTTTATGTATTGGTGGTGTAAGATCATGTACCTATTTTGTACTAGAAATTGTTGAAAATGAGACGTTAGACTAAATGCTAGAAGCCCTCAAAGGTCTTAGGAGAAAGGAATGGTTAGAGGTCTCATTTACATGTAAGGCTTTTTTTTTTTTGACATACTGATCCCTATGGCGACAAGTGTAAACACACACACACACACACACACACACACACACACACACACACACCCTGGCAAGCTAGACTATCTTATGAACCTTATGGACGCGTGAAGTTTTTTAGATTTCCTTTTTTTTTTTTATCCCTCGCAAGTACATAACTACTGATAGAGGCAAAACCAGTTCGTAGTAGTTCTGATAAGATTACGTATGCACGGGATTTGGCAGAGGGTACGAAGTGGTCTGTTGAACTCCACAGCAAATTAAAAATGTCTAGAAAAGTCCGTAGCGTGAGCACGGGAGATGGAAGTGAGTATGAAAAAAAAACAGGATGTCCACTCGCTCAGTCTCGTCCATTTGCGCATTGTCTTTATAGTCACAATATATCAGATCTTCAGTTTAAGTTTACGTGAATTCCTTGTGAAACACATGCTGGATTTTGTTTCGTTTTGTTTCATATCTCCTTAAAGACTAATTATTCACTGTTGATTCCCTGAATGTGACCATCGGAGACGAGTGTGTTGCTAAGATAGACTCACGGCGCTGGAGTACGCCTTATCAGGCTGCTGCTCTTCACATGAACGTGGGGGTGTGACGTCAACTGTCACGTGACTCGGTGTGTGTGTGTGTGTGTGTGTGTGTGTGTGTGTGTGTGTGTGTGTTTGGAGGGGGGAGGGAACACGGGGTGGCAAGTTTCCACTCCTCATCGATCACCCGATGAAGCACGATGGTGCCTCCCACCGCAGCAGGTGTTCACTCGTTATACTTCCTGCAGCTGCTACTGTAATATATATATATATATATATATATATATATATATATATATATATATATATCCCTGGAAATGCAACTGTACTGAGTGAATAAGTTTGCAGTTAAATTAGTCTTTGATATATCAGATGCAGTTATGCAAATATATAGAAGATTACTGTGACGAGTTGAATTGGAATCAGACTAACGAAATTGGAAAGACTCTCAATAGTGGTGGGGAAGCATTTCACGAGCGGCGACACGTGGGGAGAGTTCAGCGGCTGCGCCGCCAAGCGAACTTGGCAACGGTTTTTCTGTTAATTCCTTGAATACAAGGCGCCGTAAAGAGCCGATGTTTATGTAAGAGTAGCACGCAGACTTTGGGGGGAATCTTCGAGGGCATGTAGTGATTATTAAGAACGTGTGAGAGTCCGGCCGCAAGAGCTGGTGGTGAACGGGAATGACAAGAGGCTGGTTTGGTGGTGCTGCTGAAAATGAGAGAGAGAGGAGCTTCTTAATTGGATTCATGTGGGTTTAGTACTGATCCCACAGCTTAAGTAAGCTCTTTCAGTAACACCCCCCCCCACCCTCGTCTCTCTCTCTCTCTCTCTCTCTCTCTCTCTCTCTCTCTCTCTCTCTCTCTCTCTCTCTCTCTCTCTCTCTCTCTCTCTCCACTTTCTTTTGGAAGTTATTTCAATTGAATACCAGTGTTTTTTTTAGATTAAATTCAAAAGATTTTTTTTAGAAAAATATGTGCATGTAAACTTAAAGGTGGTTTTTTTTATATTCAGAATTTAATTTTTCCTCTTTCCCTTTGATCCTCACTCTGTTAAATTGAGAAATTATATTCCTTTAGATTTTAAGATATAAATTCTAATAACTATGCATTAATTTTTTTTTGCTTATTGATTTATATAAAGGCGTCGTAGCCAAGCCACAGATTAAGAGTACACATGTTTAACTGGTTTTTCGGGATTTTTTGAAATGTACTTTGTCGTCCTTGATATTCTGGTATAATTATTCACACAGTACAGCTTTCATGTGTGGCACTGCTAGCTTGAAACGGTACCAATAGATTACAGGTGCAAAGAAATTAAAGGTACACACATGATGTGAATATAGATTTACTCGTGTATTTCATATTTCATAATTATTCAGCCGTTTTCTTGCTGAGTAACATTTAATATCGAATGTGATGAAGCCATGTTTTGTTATTTTTTTTCCTCGCTTGTTGCATCCCAGTTTTGTTAAGATTGTCACCTGTTGAAGTGTGTCGCTCTTTGATTGGCTCACCGCACTCACTGTCATAGGCACGTGACTCAGGCACCTGCTTCCTGATTGGTTTCTGCACTCAACGTCAGAGGCACGTGACTCAGGCACCTGTTTCCTGATTGGTTTCTGCAATCAACGTCATAGGCACGTGACTCAGGCACCTGTTTCCTGATTGGTTTCTGCACTCAACGTCATAGGCACGTGACTCAGGCACCTGCTTCCTGATTGGTTTCTGCACTCAACGTCATAGGCACGTGACTCAGGCACCTGCTTGGTTTCTGCATTCAACGTCATAGGCACGTGACTCACGAGCATTTGTTCATTGACTGGCTGGTCGGCCGCACGTGACGTCATGGGAACGTGACTCAGGAGCATCTGTTTCCAGAGTGGTTAGCCACACGTGACGTCATAGACACGTGACCTAGGAATTTGGCTGACCGCACGTGATGTGGGCATTTGTTCCGGGGGCATGAATGACCTCGCGTGACGTCATAGGAACGTGATGGAGGGTATTTGTTCCGGGCACTTGGGTGAATTCAAGTGACGTCATAGGAACGTGATGTAGATATTCGTTCCCGGACCTGGGTGACCTCACGTGAAGCCATAGGAACGGTGTACGTTCCGAGACTCGGGTAAACGGGACGTCATAGGAACGTGATGGGGTATCTGTTCACTTGATACGTCATGGAACGTGATGGGGGGGGGGGGGTGTGGTAGTTGTTCAGGATCTTGGGTTAATTCACGTGACGTTTGGAATCAGTAGGAACGTGATGGCTCATGAACGTGATTCATGAGCAGCTGACACAGCACGTTACGTCACAATAACGTGGTTACGAGTCCTTGGTTGCACGTGGCTCGTCGTCGTCGTGTGACGTCATAGAGGCAAGTGTGACGCAAGCACACGCTCGTCGTGGATTGCCTGCCCCTCCCCCCTCCCTTCCTCCCCGTGCGCATATGACGTCATGGATACGTGACCTGCGGGCATTTACTCCCTGACTGGCTGGTGGCGGCACGTGGGGGTTGTAGGCTATTTGACGGTCACGTTTACATCATCGACCAGCGAGTTCTAGCCGCTGGAAGAGAGCGCGCCTGCGCCGTCCGAGTTCGACTGAACCCTCACACCCCCTCCACCCTCCCCCCACCCCCCCTATTCCCGCACCTCTTCGGTGATAGAAATTAACCGACACGTGGCGTTCAAAGGTGACGATAGGATTGAAGTATGTCGTCTGCGCAATCTGTCGTGGAAAACTTCTTAAGGACGTGCCTCCCAAACTTGACCCTGTGCTTGCTTTTATCCCAGCGCTGCTCCTCAGGCATGCCTGCACGCGCGCTTTGGCCTGCTTGGCCGGCTGCGCATTAAGAATCATCTTAGGGTAGGTTGCTGTCTCGGACGTGAGATAATTGTGCATGCACGCAGGCGGGGTTAGGCCTTGGGATCAAGAATATCCAGTGTAGCCGGGGAGGACACAGAGGAGGAGGAGGAGGAGGACACAGAGGAGGAGGTGTGGTGGTTGGGGTTGTTGGCTGCCCTCGGCCAGACCTTGTGTCGGCCTTGGGCAGAGCCGGTGTCCAAACACTGTGAGGAGGTTGTAGTCACACAGGCAGGGCTGATGTTTTACGCCTTGGGGGGGAATTTCCTCATATTCTGACGCTCAAGGCACTGGCTGGCTCGTCTGGTGGACTCGCACACGAGCTGTGGAGGACTGTAAATGGTCCTTGAAGTTTGCTGAAGGATGTCAGCAACGTAGTCATTTATGTTAGACGTTAGGGTCATATAGAGTGACGGTACCTTTTTTTTCAGCTTTATTTAATTCGACGTTACGGTGGTGGGCTCAAAGGTAGCTCCTTAAGGGTCGTCATATCATCGTGGTGAAGTGGTAGGAGAACAAGAAATCGGCAAGGAAGATTTTTCATCTCGGGGTTTGAAGCTGAATGGCGCCTCCGGCTACCTAGTCCTTTTGGGTTTATTAGACCTGTCGAGTGTCAGGGGTCGTTGTTATATTCGAGAACGCCATTTTCGAAGCACCAGTCGACATGGAACACCCTCAGACGTCCAACTGATCATGTCACTTCTGGTGACTCGGTGGTGTGTCTTGCTAACCTCTCCTTCCCACCAAGATCTTGTTCACCTTCAGTTTCGTAGAAGCGAAGAGGGAGAGGGGCAGCTTGATCGAACTTCAAGGTACATATTTTTTTTTCCCCTCTCCTAAGCTCTGATATAAGAGATTAGACTGTGGTGTGTGATTTCTTCACAGACGAGAACGGTCTGTCGTAATAAATCGCATTGTAATATACTTGTAAAAGTACATAACTACAGAGGCGTGCCGAGTGGACACAGCTTGATGAAGTAGACCTGTAGTCCCGTATAGGCTGGTGGCAGGTGAGGTGACTTTGGAATAATTGAGTCGTGATGCATCCTCGTATTTGTAGGATTGTCGGTGTTTGGGATGACGGGGATGGGGTAATTATGGTGGAGGGAGCGGTAGGGTTCATGCTGTGGTAAAGGGGCTGGGCCAGGACACTCGTACTCTTATCGGGATGAAAGTGGGGTGATGGTAGGGCGAGAATCAGGACACCTGCTTCTTGTTGTGTTTGAGGCAATGGGGAGGGTAGGGACGTGTGTGTTTGGGAGCCTCCTGCTCACCTGAAGAATGGATTGCACTCTGGCACATCGGGTCAGACAGACGGCCGTGGATGAGGAGAGGAATAAAAGGTTGCGCTCCAGCTGGTGTTGCAGCTGACACCGCTGGGGACGACGTGACCGGTGAAGCGGTGGTGGTGGGATGTGAGGCATGGCCGTCGCGTTGTGGATGGCCGTTGTGGTTCCTGCTTCACCTTGGGAATCCTCGCTCGAGACCCCTGGCTCGTTCCTCGCCACACGACAGGTCCTGTAGAACAGCTGACGTCAACCTGATGGCATATTTTGTTTTTCTTCGCCCGCGAGCCGGTACGTTCACCAGACATTTCTTCGTTGCAGAGCAGTCCCCCCCGCCGCCTCCCAATATATACAATACTGGCCTTGTATGTCCTTCATCTCACTGACGTTTATAAACAGACAAGGAAGGTGATGACCTTGTCCGAGGAGGTGAGATCAGCCTCAGTAATATCATCTGCTGCAGGGGTTACCGCCGAGGAACGGGGATGAGTTGAGTGTGAATGTTCGCACCTGACTCTCTGTTTTGACTCGAGACTTCCTTCTAAGAGGAACCTTCCGGGATGTTTAAGATCAGTCTACCTTGATTCACTAAAGCCTTAGACATGTGCTTGAAGGATCATGCCTCTTGGCTACGCGCAACATCGTCTGTTTGCCCTGGAATATATGGGTAAACCGGTAGCGAAAGGTTGGAGAGAGGAAGGGCGGTGGAGTAACGATTGTAGCGGCCCAGGAAATGGATCAAGGTCGCTCGTTCCCCCGGCGGTTGGTGGGGGATGTTGGTGGGTGGCTGAGGATGGTGGTGGCGGAGAGTTAGGGCTAAACGGGCACTGGTGAGGAGGTGGTACGGGGTGGATAATGTACTGTATTGTTCTAGAGAGGTCGGAGCGGCGTAGGAGCACTGGTGGAGGACAGTACACAGGAAACCCAGATAATAGAAGACCTGGTGCTCAATGACGAGGTTATCTGCAGGAGTACAGTGCGTCAGAAATCCAGATAACTGTGAAGACCTGATCAGGTCTCTGACGAGATGTTCTTTTTAGTTTCAATAAGAGTAGAGGCCGGATAGTAAAGTAGAAAGCCTTGGGCATCAATGACTTGGTGCCATTCTGGTGATCTCTATCACCAGAATGAAGGGGTCCTCCAGGGGATGGGTGGAGAGGGGCGTTAGGGGAAAGGTCTGCCTAGGGAGGGAGGGGACAGGGATGAGGCGGCTAGAGGAGAGAGAGGCCTTGGCAGGAATGAGGTCACACTCAAGTCTTGGAAGAAGATCGATAGGACGTGTCAACCAAAATAACGTGAGGGGTATGGTCTTCATTCTGTATATTCTTAGATTAAGAATTTCTTGGAAATTAATGAACTCGATAGATTTTTTTTTTTTACTCTGAATCTAATCCCTTTCCGGTAAGCAAGCAGCGCAAGTTCGTTTTTGCTATTCAAGAGCGATTATGCAGTGACGTGATGTATCGGAATGAAAGTATGTAGAATGGTTATGTACGAGTGCACAAATTTACTGTGGTTTTCGGGAAGTTGAATTTAGCTTTTGTGTGATAAGAGGCAGCTCGAGATGGCTTGACATAGAAACGGGAAGAGTTTGGTAAACGAAGATGTGTCTTCAGTTCTAATAACAGGGAATGGGGGTTAACGTAAATTAGTGTTTTCAGCATATATACCTTTAAAATCAGGTCGAAAGCTCTGCCGTACTTAAGGGTCGTTTTAATGTGCTCCAGGGTCGTTACCGTCGTACTCAAGGGTCGTACAGCTGTGCTAAGGGTTCGCATCCCTTTTGATCGAAGGCTTGTAGTCAGCAGCTGACTAGAATCCTCTGTTAATCCAAGCGTGAAAGCAACCTGTTACGTAACTACTTGAACGATACGCACGAAAGAACTCGCCTGTTCTGAGTACTTGATTAAGTAAGAGTTCAAGAGACAGGGTGTTTTAAGTAGACAAACGCCTGCTTGAGTGAGAAATGAGGCTTGCATTCGAGTGGATAAATGAGCGAGTGAGTGGTGGGCCATTTGATTGCGGTTGGGTATTATATATTTAAGCGACTTAATGGCGGTATGGGGGAATATAAAGCGGCCATAGAGGAGTCAAGAGCGTGGGCGGTTCGGCCAGCGTCGGCGGCAGGTCGATGAAGCCCGCGCCTCTCACCCTCTTCCGGGTTGTGGCTAGGTTAGGCGAGGCTGTTGCGTCGCGCCCCCCTCTGGCTGCTTCTACGCGCTCGCTCGCTCGCGCCTCCCAACACGTGCTTGGTGGCCACTATCACGTGCAAGGCGGTCTCTCGACACTTTGAGGGACATTCTATCGAACGCCAGGGAAGGCAGTGTATAGTAACAAAGACAAACTTTTTATCATAATACGTAAATTCAAGGTAAGTTTTCTCCCTATAGTTCCGTAAATTGTAGTTATGCCTCCTTTTTTAAACATGGCTTGTTTTCGTAAATGCGAGTAGTAGCGCATCGTCTTACAGTTTTATTAATTTTGTGAACGTTAGTGCGCAGTCCCTCACAGTTTTATTAATTTTGTGAACGTTAGTGCGCAGTCCCTCACAATTCGGTATTTCGTAGACGCAGTAATGTCCCCCCGTTGTTATGATTCCTGAAAGTGGAAGACGAACCCGATCTTAAAATTGTTCGTGGAGTAGTGGTTAGTGTCGATGGCCATTGAGTCATCGAACCCGAGTTCGAGTGCAGGACCCGGTGTATGCAGTCGACTGAAAACCAACCATCCCGGCCGTAGTTTATGCAGTCCTTCGGTGTTATTTAAGAAATGAATTACGTGTAGCATGTTTCAGTGAATACTGGTCACTTAAAACGCGTGATGCGGTGTGTCCGTGTGGACGAAGTCGTACATGCGAAGTCTTACGTACGGGTGTGTGTGTGTGTGACCATATGCACAGGACCTTGTGCTATGTTTAAACCGTCGCCCTCACCACAGCCACCGCGACCACAATAGCTCGCCTGACGTAGGGGGGGCAGATTGTCACCTCGGGAGCTGGTGCTGACGATCGAACGCTGGATGGAGGTGTCAAGGTACGGTACCATTAACATGAGATGTACGATGACTTGATACCTCCCTTCGAGTATGATAACGAACCTCTTGACCACGACCCTTTAATTATTATTATTATTATTATTATTATTATTATTATTATTATTGCTGGGATTTACCGCCGAATGTAATGTAATGCAATGTAAACAAGAGACCTGCTGGAGAAAACTGTTGTTTCTCCTTGACGGATGAGACGCCCGAACCATCCAAGTTTAAATTGTTTACTGCTTTAACATCGTGCCCAGCCATTGTTCTTTTATTGGTATGTTTGACAACTTGCCAGCTATTCCTCGTACACAAATGGGTTTGACAGCTTGGGCATGGGGTGGCTCGTATTTCAAACAGTTCGTAGCCGGAGGTGGTTCATCAAGGCTGCATAGATAACCTAGTAGTAGGTTTATGTCGAGTGCATTGACTACCAGCATGGTTACGTGCTTGGTACGAGCCCGTGCCACCCCTCCTGATGTGGTATACGTACCTGGCACGAATGAGCTTTTAAGGAAGCACCTGGTACGAATGAGTTTAAGGTACGTGCCTGGCACGAACATTAGGTACGCACCTGATGCGTGCGATCGTAAGGTACGCGTGCCTAGCACGAGAATAAAGCGATTACCCTCAGCCAGACGCCGCTGCTGCGATTCCAGTGGGAAGGCAGAGGGTTATCGGGCAGGGGTGGAGGTAGCGCCAATGATGTAGGGGTAAATGGTAATGTAGATAGAAGATATCGACGTAGAAGTTGAGCTTAAACGTCCTTGGTGCCTCTTTAGTCTTTTAGGAATGGTTAATATAAGAGAATAAAGTTGTCTCAATGGTGCAGGCAGGCAGACGTCTCGAGTGTTGTCAAGGCGAGCGCAAGTTACACCATACGAGTGTAAAAATGCTCAAGCGTAATTGAAGATTCAAGCGTAATTAAACATGGCATGTTTTATTTTTTTCTTCGAAGTATTTTTTCTTCCCTCTAGCTACGCAGCTTCTTCCACGCAGCACAGCTTGAATTTACACCTTTGCACGTTAATCGCTATGTTACTGGAGATGGACTAAGGTCATTTAGAGATGCGCAGATCCTCTGTTTTTTTCTTATTTTTGCGCCGAATCTCAGCCCCGTTCTCGGTGCAACATATCTGTCATTCACAAACCATATACTCACAAGGCGAGATTTAAAGAAAAAACTTAAGACCAATTATCACATAAGAGATGTATGTAACAAACGAGTCTTTTTCCACATTTTTTTTTTCCAGCGGCAGGCCCTGGCCCCTATTCAGCAAAAGGGGAAAATAATTGGCTGGTCTCACTAAGGCAAATTCGCTAGGCAACTGGCATCACTCACCCTCCCCAGCTTTACGTGCGATCTCTTGGTTGAGTGGGGGTGGGGGTGGGTAAGGTTGTCAGGGTTGGGGTGGAGGCGAAGTAGTTACCGAGGCAGTGGTTGGCTGCCGTGAGGGAGGGAGGGAGTGATCATGTGACTGCTGGCTTCCTCTCAGACGCTGCCGTCATGCTTGGACATCCTGTGTGTGTGTGTGTGTGTGTGTGTGTGTGTGTGTGTGATTGCTATTTGTATGTTAGGAGGAGAGAGTGTTGCACTTGTGTTACCTCGTCTCTTGACTGCATACCATGTCTTTGCTCATATATATATATATATATATATATATATATATATATATATTATACACTATATGTTGTGTGGAGACAGATTTACAGCCGTGTTGCCCCATCTCACGCCTTGTGTGTTTATAATGTAACCTTGTGTTGGTGTACGTGCAGTCAGTATGTCGTGGGAGCGAGCCACCCGGTTCTCTGGCTCAACGGCGGAGTAAGCCAGCTGGAGTGGAGTTACTTAGCATTCTGGCGAGGCGTCGTGTGTTGCGAGGTGGCAGCCCACCTCCCTGGCACGGTAGCGCTCCTCCTCCACCACCCTCCCCACACAACCCATGTAACACATACAACCTCACAGGTACACTCAACCCACCCAACCCACCCACTCAAACATTATCAGTCACATTTTTCCTTATCGCTTCACAGTTGGTCTGTCTACCACCCCTTTCACCGGACCATCCCAAGCATGACCTGCACACACACACACACACACACACACACACACACACACACACACACACACACACGTGTAGTGAGAGCTGCTCTGCAGTAACCAAGGTCATTGTCATGGGGGTCGGAACTCCCCCTCCCCCACCTTTACTCATGTCCATAGCGTTTACTTGTCCTGTTTCTACGCGTCTTAGATCTACCCCCGTCACCCTTCTTTGTCTAGATCATGTAGATTTTTCAGCATTTTCTTTTGTTTTTCTGATCTTATAAAGGAATCGTTCCCATTTGGTCTATTTGTTCCAAAAATTTAGTGCCACTTTATTCTTCGTATGTTCATTTTTTCATACGTTACCCCTGTTTCACTCGTGCTCCTTCGTTTAAACTCTTGACCTTCAAAGCCTTCACATTCTCACCTTGTTCCTCTTTCCTCCTCCACCGCCCAGTTTCATAATCCCCCCCCTCCGTCCCCCCACAGTAGCCTCCTCCACCCTCCTCACTCCCTCCGCCGGGGCGGGCCGGGCCAGCGGGAGCGCGCGCGAGAGCCGGGCCACGAGTTCGGCTGTCCCCAAACACGTGAGCGGCGGCGCCCCCTGTCTCGCCAACCCCGCCACCATCCCGCGCACTCCACCTTTAAGACCCCAACTCCCACACACATACACACAGCCGCCCGCCGTGGATACCAGTGGCGCGGGAGGGCGTACGTAGGCGGCAGTTTATGTTGACCACGGCCGAGCTGCGGAAGAATAGGCCATGGTTAGCTTAGGAGTGTTTCAGTCACGTGATGCATGATCATGTCCATTGTAACAGATATCAGACTTGTATACCTATAGCATATGAGTGGTTAGGTTGGTAAGGCACCTTGATTGTGGTATGTTGGGTTATGAATATACAAGCACTCCTCTCATGATGTCAGTAAGCTGTATCATACCTATCAAGGTTACCTGATCGAGCATAGCTTCATTTACGCTTTTAAAAGATTATTCTCAAACCCGAACAAGTTCAGTTGGCTTCAAAGCCAGAACTCAGCGAAAACATATACTAACTAACCTCGACACATATGAACAAGTTAGAGTTGATTACCCACTGAAACAAATGCAGTATATTGACAGATCTTGGAAAATTCTGATTTTGATCGGTATTCTAATTATGTACACCTTAAAAAAGTGAAACAAGCTTTCAAACTACTATACAGTTAACGTAGTAGCCTGTGAAACTAAGGAACAGTTGACCTAGCACAATAGCTTGTCAACCACGGAACAGTTGACCTAGCACAACCTTGATCTAGTTAACGCAGCGTACTATCCTGTTCGTACGGTTCAGTTGATCAAGCGCAATGACCTGTCAGCCACTGTACAGTTGACCTAGCACAATAACCTGTCAAACGCAAGAACTTGTAGCACAATGACCGTCTACTGCTGCAAATATAAACTTGAACGATACCTGATTAGGAATACTTATGCCTCTAGCACAGCTTAAGAGAGAGAATTGGTATTGAATTCCAGTGGTTTACCAACAGTTCTAGTGTGATTATCATGAAGAAGCTTATAAAACAGGATGTCATTAAGTAATTGTACACGATGTTGGATTTATTATGAAAGGGAAGACGAGGATAGTGCCCCGGAAGCCTCGGAGATTATACTAATCTCTCTTAGCGGATGCTGTCATGATTAGGACAGAGATCTATATGGAAACCTGAGTAAACAGCACCTTGCTTAATTGTTTAAGTACAAAGTAGTGGGGCTGAGGGTAAAAAGTTGCTACCGTTAGTGAGTTGACGTAAGGCAGGAATTCCATGGCGCTGGAGTAAGATCGCAGATGTGACACGAGTCGTTCTGTTAGGGATATGCGTCGTTGTCCTAGTCTCATGGTGCAGCTATAGGAGAGGTGGCGTGCCGAGTTCCCGAGGTTATGCAACAGAAGAGGAGAAGGGGGGGTTGCCGTGGGCCCGTTGCTTCTAGAAGCGTCAGTTCGAAAGAGAGCTCGGCCGTGTACTGCCGTGTACTGCGTTACGGAGACTGTAAACCATAGGAACTTGAAATTAAGGGCACGCTATTATATTTTTCTTGCCTCTGTATCGAGTTGCAGTAGCCGCTTTAACGATTCGATGATTCCTGATGATTTGAGCTCAGTTGCGTCTTTTGTTTCAGCTAAGAAGTTTAGATATTTTAAAAGCTGTCGTCAACCAGCTAATGTGAATTGAAATTTCAGCCAGTCATGTGGCTGCCGTAACTATGTGTTCCATCAGCATGAAAAATGAGGAAACTTGATAAAAGACGTTTCAGAAATCGGTTCAATTGACACAGAACACAAACGATAACCGATACGAAGTGATAGCTGTGACTAACCTGGTTAGCCAAGAGAAAGAAGCGAAAAAAAATTAGATCAGTTACAAATCATATGATTTATGTCATTTGCCTTTAAAGTAAAACAGTGTGTCAAAGCTAATTAATTGATGGATGTCATGTCGGTCTTAACGTCATACCTGAAGCATCGTTTAAGAGAACTCCATAGAATATGAACTGCATGGGCCAGTTGACTTCAGACTTTGCAGCGCAGTGTACGTGACTACATGAATATCACCTCCAGGGATACTGACGTCTTATAATACAAGCTACAAAGAATGGATAAAAAAATCTAATCTTTGACATCCTTGTAAAGTGCGTTGAGATGGCGGTGTGTGTTTATTCGAGTTGTTTAGCGTAGTTCAAAACGTCGGGAAGGGATGGGACTTACCGTAGCCAGACTGTGTTCTGTGCTCCCAGGTTAGCTTGATACCACTTCTGATGACTTCTGATTTATATTAATCTCCATAAGTACCTAGAGGATTCTGTCATTTCATTTTCAGTCATTCTCCCCCTGTATTCTAACGTATTATTAGCTATAAAGTTCATTTTTAAGATAAAGGCAGCCGCTGCAGTTATGTAGCGGCAAAATAACATTGTTTTTTAGTACAAAATTTATTTCCTGGGACCATGGACCCACCAGTCACTCTTCATTGTTATATTGAACCTTCTGAAGTGTTTGTCTTCATACTGAGACATTTTTTTCTTCTGAAAATTATGATTGGATTCAGATGATCAGCCACCATTTCTTGTTGACGCATCCATTCCGAAACCATATAAGTATGAATCTTTGAAGGAGCAGTGGAGGTGTAGTTGGAGAGGGAGATTGGGTGTGGGGGAATTCCTAGTCATGAATCACACACGGGTGTGTGAGCAAGTCCCTCGCCGGCATGAGAATGACCTCTCCCACCAGCACCTGTATTTGACCGAGTCATGGCTGATAGCACCCGCTCCCATTCCCCAGCGACCAGGGCTTAGCCCGACCTTCCTCCTCCAGCCCACGCTCCAGGGGAGTTGGGGGAGGAGGAGACGGAGGGGGGGAGTAGTCACGTGTAGCTGCGCGTCGATCAGCTGACCAGACTGGGAGGGACGGGGGAGGGTTTAGGGAGGGAGAGAGAGGCCGGTGGGAGGGGAGTGAAATTCAGTGGTTGTCGCTGGGGAAAAATGTTGCAATTTTTGGTGATACGAGTAAACATTCTGTGGTGTGTAATGTGTGCTTGTTGCGGCCATGCATACAGTGCGTATGATAGCATTGTTGAAACTTCCCCCAGTTGCGTGAGTGGTTGAGTGGATTCATGTAACGCCCTCATGCTCGCTCGTACTTCTCCAGCATTGTTGGCATGGCACCATTAAAACCTTTCCTGATGCTGACGCCGTAAGTTTGTTAAGAGGACTGTTGTGGATAACCCCCAATGACTTCTCGAGTTACTTTGCTCGAAGGACATTGTCCATTTGTATGAATTCCAACTCTACCCAACAGAGCCGCAAGCCTCCCGCTCATGTCTGGTCTTATATGAGGCTACCTCATCGACACACAGGGAGTGACACTTCAGAGTGACATGCAATATTTGTCACCGAACGCAGTCCTCCATTATATATATATATATATATATATATATATATATATATATATATATATATATATATATATATATATATATATATATATATCCTTCATACCATTCGCCATTTCCCGCGTCAGCGAGGTAGCGTTAAGGCCTTTGAGGGAATATCCTCACCTGGCCCCATTCTCTGTTCCTTCTTTTGGAAAATTAAAAAAAAAATAAACGAGAGGAGGATTTCCAGCCCCCTGCTCCCTTCCCTTGTAGTCGCCTTCTACGACACGCAGGGAATACGAGGGAAGTATTCTTTCTCCCTTATCCCCAGGGATAGTATATATATATATATATATATATATATATATATATATATATATATATATATATATATATATATATATATATGCCACTTCATTAAAGCATCTTCTGTTTTACCGTAAAACAATTTGTCATGAATAACCAGTAATCATTTACTGAGTCGGTATTACCTGTTAACTGCCATAAATCTTGGTCGATTCCCTCAGACTCCCGACGTAGGAAAAACCCTAAATGCTTCATCAATAAGGTTTTGGTTAGTTAAGGCGTAGGCTCTCGGAGGCTTAGCCAAGAGTTAGGGGGAGGCCATATTCGCTGCGGCTTGATCCTTTGTGGCTAGGCTGGTCACTGCTGACTGGGTGGAGGGGGGTCTGCTTCAGTTTTGGGCATGTTGAGGCATATACAGAACTGTGGCACTTGGTTCTGCTTATTGTGTGACCTGCATTTTGCGTAAAGAGAAGTTGAACAGCAACAAACTTCAGGTTGTTATGTGTCTAGTTACTTATTCGTCTAAAGACGTTTGGAGGCATGTTATTTTTATTAAAAGTTTGGAGGCTTGGAGCGGAAGGTGATTGTCGCATTTTGACAAGATTTATGTTCCCATCATTCACTTGAAGGTTATTGCATTAAGTATCTAGTTTATATCATTGCATTTACATTTATTTACGTATGTGATAGTGTTATTAAATATTCAATATGTTTTGCCCTTAAATGTTTGAAGTTCCATCATCTTGTGGACTCTAAATATCTTCGCCTGATTCATTTCTTGCTAGTGTGAGCTTTCCATCATTTATCACTCCTGCGTTCTAGTTTTTTTTTTTTCCAGTGACCTAAGCTTTTCCTAATTGATATGGACATTCGTATAAACAACGTGCCTCAAAATCTAATCAGTTCTTAACCGTGGGGGGCACTTGAAAGATGCAACTTTGTTATTGCCATCATATATTCGTGATTTACCGTCTAACAAGAATATGTCCCCACACAGACCGACAGTTTTTCATAGCCCTGGAAGTTCCTGGATTTGATCGTAAACATTTATTTTCACAACTTGGCCTTTTTATGTTTTTACTTGTATGTTGAGACGGGTTAAGATCTATTCACTGCTCTCGGAAGGTCATGAACTTCGCCAAGGACATCCAGACATGTCAGTTACTTTGCCTTACTGTATCGTGTTATCTGTATATTTTCTTTTGATTTATACGAAATCCTAATGAACGGCTGAGAGAGAGAGAGAGAGAGAGAGAGAGAGAGAGAGAGAGAGAGAGAGAGAGAGAGAGAGAGAGAGAGAGAGAGAGAGTGTACGATAGGCTGTAGCTGACGTGACGTTGTATGTAGGCCAGACTTCCCCACCCTTTTCCACCGAGGAAGGCCACGGGGCCACAAGGCCACGGGATCACGTGTGAATTGCGTCATCGTACCCGCTATACAAGTCTTCCTCATAATTACAATAGGCAGTTCAGTTTCACAGGTAATTAGGAGATAGCCGGTTCATCGACGCAAGTGTCTGCAGCATCAAGGAGAGTAGTGCGTACATGGTAACGAAATTATAAAGATTTGTGCTACAGTCTTGCATGTGCTTTGACCACAGACGGGTGATACTTGAAGCTACGAAGAAAGAAAGAAAAAAAAATTTAAACTAGATCGTGGCCGTTATCAGTCAGCCGTACCCAGAGACCCCTTGGAGGGCGGGTGTCTGTCGGGGGAGTGGTTAGGGGGGAGGAGTGAGCTGGCTCTGGTTGTTGCCAGGGCTCTCTAGTGAGGAACTCAACTCTGTCCACCACTCTGCCACGTAGATACCGTAGAGATAGGAGCACTCGACGAAAACGGGAAATCCACTGCACCGATGAGAGGCCTTGTATCATTATATCTATTTTTTTTTGTTTGTAACACTTTCATCGAAACTGTATCATGTTGAAGCCGGGGGGGCATATCAGCGATATTATGTTGGGGTCCGTGTGTGTGTGTGTGTGTGTGTGTGACGTAGGTGGCGTCTGTGTCTGCCGGTGGATTTAGTTTTTAGCAAGCAAGTTAGACGTGGCGGCTACTTGTTTTTAGTCCTTGTGGTCAGTCTTTCTTTGGTGAGCGACCAGCTATACCAAAATCTGTTGTGATTGGCTGCTTCTGACCAGTGGCATTCAGTTTGAACTGTGCTTTGTGCCTGGTTGACATTAACCAAGTTTAGTCTGTGTTGTTGGATTTTTACTATCTCTACTGCCAAAGGTTATTCTGCGCTAGAAAATAATGCCATTCTAACTTTAAGTGGCAGAGCTCAGTATCGATCGTCGTGCTTTTAGGAATGAAAGAAAAAAATGCCGTATTATTTTTTTTTTTGGGGGGGGGGCTGTACAGTCTTGGGCCTTACCTGTGCTGACACCTCAGTGGACTTTAAGTTTGATGACTTCTGCCTTGCTGTTTTCTCTGTAAATTTAGCATCGGACTGTAGGTATTGCACTCTGCACTGACTTTCGTAATTTCTTGATTTGTACAGAAAATCGCTAATGTAGAAAACTGTATTGTTCCCGTCTGTTTGCATGCTCCGATGCGACTCATACCCATAGGCAGCTGCGTGTCTGCCTTCGACAAAGCTTCAATATTCATAAAATCTGTTCCGGTTGCACAGAATACATGTAGATGATCACTCCTCACTTGATAGGAGAAATTGATTGGTTTCTCAAGAAAGAATAAAGCTTCATACTGAACAGAAAGAACATCGGGTTTTTGCCACCGAAATCCAGGTCACTAGATCTAAATACATCACCTTTTCTCCGAGAGTGATGAAAGTAATTATTGATCTCCATAACCTATACGAGTAGTTGACATTTCACAGGGGGTACAGTTGGAATTTCTATAAATAATCACGAAATTATGCATTTTGCGGCGTTTGTATACTGGATGTAGATTTTGACGGTATTCTTGCATCTATATAGAAACACTATTTTTCCCCCTCCTTCCAAGATTAATGGTAAGAAAGAGGATTACAATATGTTTGGATTTCAAGCTTTGAACGCACCCAAATACGTAGGTGGTGTTGGATGGCCATCATCCCGTACTGAATTCTTAAATGATCCGTAGCTTTCTGTTGTTTCTCCCTGGAGGATGCTAAAGTATTTTTAAGAAATATTAAAGTTTTTAAGATCTAAAAGTCACTGCGATCGGTCACACACACATAAGCATAAAGTAGGTAACTCGGCATTCAGAACAGACAACTCGAAAGTCTAAGAGATAAACCTTAAACGCTTTACAGATGAACGCTGGTCGTAGCTCCTGCTGAAATGAAAACAAGACATGCTAAAATTCTTTTAAGAACAACAACTGAATTCCCCTAACAAGAACTGAACAGGCAACATTGCTATGGTACATGCGAAGTAATAATGCTTTTAGGAGCTGTTGGCTATGGTTCGTCCACGAAAACAGTAATCCATGAAAAGTTTTTGTTGGGAAAAAAAAAATAGTTACACTGCCCACACAATTGTATCCTTCGCCTTGGCTTATCCCGTTTGCTATAATGTCGCGTTGCCATGTGTATTCCAGTTTTATAGAGCGGAAATACAGGGGGGGAGGGGGCACTCGTGCTAACCAGTTACGGGTACGAGAGAGAGATTTTCAGTCCTGCTTCGTGTGATTAGGAATTCACGTTGGGTGTAGGCTCTGTTGCTGGACTAGAAAACTCGTTTTAACATCATGTGTGAAGACTGGGCTGCGAGCCAGATTGTTGACGGCTCTCCAAACACGTGACTACATTTTATTTTCGTAAATTAGATTTGCGTTTTCACGTTGTTTGTTGTTGCTGTTTACAGGAGACTCCCTCACCTCTGCTGAAGTTTAGGGAGAGGGACGGGAGGGGGGTGGCATTACCTACCTCTCATTTAGATTGTAAATCCTCGTTCGCCGGTGTGCGCCGCATGACGAAAGCCTTAAAGAAATCCGACTCTTTCGCATCCGTGGAAACTCACGGACACAGAAGTGAGTGTTGCACGTGAAGGGAGTGAGAGGGGTAGGAGCAAGGAAGCAAGATGGTAAACGCGAGTGTAGAGCATAAATGCAGGTGCTGCCGTCAGTGGAGTAGGCGGCGGGGGTCACGTGGCAGTTGGTCCCCCGACCTCGGGTAGCAACAGAGGAGCAGCAGACTTTAACTGGACTCCTCCTCATCCTCATCCAGCCTCCCTACCCCCTCCGAGCATCGGCGCCATTGATTGTGTTTCCCCGTGCACGCATTACATCATGACTATTGATGCTGTGATTTGCCCCTTGGGGGGGAAGAGCGCTCATAAATGGATGTAGTGATAGGTTATTATTTGGTCTTTCGTTCATGATCTCTTCCGGACGAGTAAAGTGCATGCATGCATGGGGTCGTCGATCACGTTCTGGATGTAGAAGAAATTCTGCTTGTGATGGGAATTGAAGCTTATTAGAAAAGATATTGTCTGGCATTGTGGTGGTGCTTTTTCAGCTCAAGGAGGAAGGTTAAAGATGAGGTCGCACATAGTTCTGAGGCTGCTTTACGATCGGCTGCAAGTAGGAATGTTGCTTTGCATCCTTCGTCAGCTGTGGCAACAGTGGGGTCATCATAGATCAATGCATCTGACCTCCTCAACAGGAAGTTTCCACCAAGCTACGCAGGCGCTCATGTCTCCCATGGGAATATTTTTTGCCAACATTCGTATGATTTATGAGTTATACCCCTCTGTATCCATCGTCATATTGTCGAGATATGAATTGAAAATATGATAAAAGCGGAAGTAACACAAGCGATCCGTTGGCGCCAAGACCGGGTGAATTACGTAAGACTTAGCTTCGGGATTGACGCATGATGAAGCCCTTCCCATAAGCACGAGCGCGTTAGGGTTGTAAAATATGTCTTTTAAGAGATCGTGTCAAGCAAGCGTCCGGAGCGTGGTGGAGGGGGTTGGGGGAGGGGGAGCGTGGACCAAGCCACGTGATGCCATTCGTATGATCCCACTGGGTTGACGACCTGGTGCCCTACCGTACCATTGGTACCATTGTCACGAGCGAACGCTGAAGAACAGATGTGGATCGTGGTGTTCCATTGTTACGATAAAAAGAACTTTACCCTCGCCGTGTTTAATGTAAACTGAATTACACGTTCCTCTTATGATGGGAAAGAACGTACACCTACAGTGTTTAATGTAGACTGAATTACACGTTCCTCTGTTATGATAAGAAAGAACTTGCCCTACAGTGGTTAATGTATACTGAATTACGTATGGCCGAGCCTGAGGATCGATGGTAAGAGTGTATGCGTGTGTGTGTGTGTGTGTGTGTGTGTGTGTGTGTGTTTGATAAACGCACATACAACCCTGCTCGCTTGGCGCCCACACCCATCACGTGATGTTTTCTATCACCGTTCGGACCCGGCAGAGGAACGTCACAGATGACCTCAGTCGCCAGGCTTTTACAATTAAATTTGCCTTCATTAAATTATTGTAACTGTATTTATTATTAAGGAGATGGTTGTTGATGTTTGAACTTGTCGGCAGTTATGTAATGGAACGTACATATTTATTCTTCAGCTTCTGGAGATGAATGTAATGGAATGTACACATTTACTCCGCCTTGAAAATATAATTTTTTCTTATCTTTCTGTAGCCACGATTGTTGATAAAGTTTTCAAAGCTGGTTTCACATTCCACGCAAACGTATTTTTATCAGGATAATGAATCATTAAGGGCTGACAGTGTATGGGGTACAAGATTTCATCTAAAACAACTTAATTCCTGGTTTAGTATCTGTGGCTCAAAATGTGTTATCTTCAAAAGTTAGGTTACGGTTCTCCATATGCCGCGATACACAACGGTGATCAGTGTCAAGTAATGTATACAATTTTTTTTTTTATCTTTATCTGAGAATTTACCTTGGAGTTTTAACTCATATTCCTGTAAAATGCAAATGCAGATCAGCACTTCTTTCAGTTCCTCGCTTTTCATTACATTTTCCTGTTGATGAACGTTCTTGATGCCATTATAAAATTTTAGAACCACCTCATTGTACGATGAGTGTGGTGGGGAGCATTCAGTCACATCTAGTAGTAGTTAGGTCACACATTATATACATATATATGTGGCGTCGTTGTCAAGGCTACATATTGGCTCATGCAGAACCACAGTTTCTCGAAGACAGTAGACCAGTGGGCCGGAATCGCTGAGACGGTCGGACACCATTAGTGTGGGAAATGATTGGGTTTGTCGGGAGCTGCAGGTCACCCATGCGAATTCCTATCTATAATGATGGCGAAGCTGATATTGTAAAAATGGCATGCTAGGCTAAGCAAGACTGGTTTAAAGGTATTTATGAGTGTTATTTCGTGACTAGAAAAACCAGGAAAAATAAATCGATTGGTCTTATGTATTTTCGCTTTGTATCTACATATTTGGTCGCTCCATATATATATATATATATATATATATATATATATATATATATATATATATATATATATATATATTTATATATATATATATATATATATATATATATATATATATATATATTTAAACAGCATGATCTTGAAAATTGTTTCCTCATGGAGCCTATATTAGAAAATCGTACTTCATTATCGCTTCCGCGTGGATGGACCTGTCTAGTTCATAACTTACATCCGTTGTGACTATAGTAACGGGTTATAACCTTTCTTGATGTCATTCAGCATGGCTGGAAATACTCCTCGTAGCTACGTGTGTCCCTGTAAACTTTTGATATGTAGATCACTTGTGAAAGTTGAATTGGAGACTTTTTGACATAAATCACTTTCTCATTGCCCACATGTTTGGTCCTAAGTGTATATATATATATATATATATATATATATATATATATATATATATATATATATATATATATATATATATATATATATGATAAGTATGGAAAGTTTAAAAGTAGGTGTTGACGCTTACATTTTAAGAGTTACGTAACATAGAAAGTGTGTCTGTGGTCAGTTCAAAATATCACAGTAGGTGCAGCTCCCTCGTGTAAATGGCGGACACAAAAAAAAAAAGCAACAAACATTCACCCGGACCCGAGCACGTTGCAACCGTCAGGAACCAGGGGCGTAAACCTCCTGGGATTTTGTGTGTGCGCGAGGCGTTACGGCCTCAATCCCCCCGCTGCATAGAGGTCGGATTGGTGGTGTGAGGCGCGATCTCGTTTTAAGGCCTGAGTGAGACACCTGATACAGCGGAAGCCACGGGGGCTGGATCAGCTGCTCTACTCGGCCGGTACACACACACACACACACACACAGGCAGATTCACGTCTACGTACGAAAAAATGGCAGATTATAGAATTTATTTAATAATGTAACGTAAATAAGTATTTTTATCCCTCAACTTCTTTGCTGGGGTTCCTGCTAAGGTGTCGAAAAAAAAAAACCCGACTTGTGACGGGTCCCTGGAGGGAGAGTGTCCACGTGACCGGTCTACCCTGTGACACGCCACCCTTCCCCCCCTCCTCCTCATCCTCCCCCCTTACCTCCGGCTGGGTCACACGGCCGGCGGCGGCTACACCTCTCCGACCGACTATAATATGACCCCATACGTCATTCATTCTTTGGTGGTGGGATTGCGCGCGTGGCATATGCGTCACCCCACCCCTCTCAACCGCGTGATTTGGCCAGTACTGGAAATAGATGCCTTGCATTCTGTTAGAGGGATAGAAATTCCCCTCCACGGACATAGAATGTAATTTTCCCTCTGATTTTGTATTTCGAGCTGGACCAGTTTTGGTTTAGCAGCATCATCTCTTTACTGATAGTGGGGTGGGGGGTTAGGTGAAGGTCAGGCTGCTACGTGTCCAGTATAAAAGTGGGAACCTCGGGGTGGCTTTAGACTTCATCATACATAAATATCTTTTATTGTCTTTTGAAACACGTGTCACGCCGTCTGACTTACTCATGCTTGTGTGAAATACCCCACTCCGTGTGAATTGATCGCTGATTGGAAATTACGGAAGTGAAGGGAAATAATGTTGCCTGTTGAGGGATGTTTCATAGTGGGTGTCAAAAAATTGGTGGACGTAGTTCCTGAAATTTTTGAGATTTTCATGACTTGTTTTCGTAATTGTTCATATATATATATATATATATATATATATATATATATATATATATATATATATATATATATATATATATATTAAACCGTGATGAATGGTAACGTGGAGGATAAATCCATTAGACCCACGATATGTATGGGTAGGAAGAATACATATTTTACGTCAGCTGTATTTGAATTATGTATATATATATATATATATATATATATATATATATATATATATATATATATATATATATAATTAGATTAACTTAGATAATCGGAATAATTGGGAGAAATCCTCAGGATTATAAAACACGAGGAAAGAGTAGGGACGAGGGTTAAGTAGGGAGGGAGGGAGGGAGTGTGTGTGTGTGGTATAGAGGCGACACGTGCCGCGTCGCCGCCCACACACCATCACGTGGAGCGCCGCCTGCCGCCGCCGCCGCCTCTCTCAGGTTGTTTTTGTTGTGTGCGGGCTGTTGTAACGCGTATCGTGGCGATGCTTATTTGTTGCTCACGTTCATCATGGGTGTTCACTGCGACGACGAACACAACCGTACTTGTGATAACCCACATTAAACGTGGACACATGTAGATAGATAGTAGAGACACATATAGTAGATACACTTTAACATGCATACGTTAACACACACACACACACACACACACCCACACACACACACACACGCCTCATGACAATGACAATATCTGAAATGAAGAGGAATGTCACAAGTAGAGGTTATAAGTGGAAATTAGATAAATGTGGATTTTGGGAAGACAATAAAAACACTTTTGTAACGAAATTATTGGTTGAGTGGAATAGCTAAATGAAGTAGTAAAGGTTGACAATGAAACAGCAAAGTTTGTCTTGCAGAAAATAAGAATGGGTAAGGGACTTGGTATAGTAAAGTTCCTTTCTTGTATGCATAGGTGGGCTAGTGCAGTTATTTATTTTCACACTAATGCCTTCATGGATATAGACTTGGTTTCTTGATTTTAGCAGCTGGTAGTGATAGTCTTATTTGCTTTAGGAAGAGTTATTGATGAAATGGAAGTTGTACTTGTTGAACCGAAGCCACACACACACACACACACACACACACACACACACACACCTGTTTTCCCCTTGCTAATTTTCTTTTCTTTTTCTTTTTACAGGACCCTCTTTCCCACCGTATTATTGAGAAGCGTCGGCGGGATAGGATGAACAACTGTCTGGCTGACCTGAGCCGACTCATCCCAACTTATTACCTGAAGAAAGGCCGGGGCCGTATCGAGAAGACTGAGATCATTGAGATGGCCATAAAATACATGAAGCATTTACAAGCACATGCCTGCAATCAGATAGGTAAGTAATGGTTGACGGTTACCTTCTTAGCTAGTACAGAGATAGAAATGTCATTGTGTTTGAAGTGATATGCAAAGGCGTGTAAGAATTGGACGAGTGCTTTATACGTGGGGTGTTTGAGGGGAACAAACCTTCCATCCCTTTTGAAATGGTTATCTAATAATAATGATAGTTATTGTTATTATTTTATTATTATTATTATTATTATTATTATTATTATTATTATTATTATTTATTATTATTATCTTTAAACGTAGGATCCCTTTATAGGGCTCGTGCAACTTGGATCCAGCGTAAACACGGAAGGTTAATTTTGAATTTTGGTGCAACAGCGGTTATATTATTGCGCATTACTGCTTATGCAGTTGGCTGTGATGCAAAAGAGGATACGTAGTGCTAAAAGAAAGTGGGCAAGGACTGAGCCACAGCCATTGAAATACAGTGTGTGCTACTTTGTGAGAAAAGAGTAAACAAGGATCCGGCAACATTAGATTATAAATTGTTCAGCTGTGTATCTCGTAAGTGAAGTTTAAAGTCTGTTTTAATAACAGTGATTAGATTACGTATCAAGATTTGTAACAAATGAAATATTTATGATAAGCAAAGGTATGATGCTTTTCAAATCTTGGGAGGAAGAACTTTGTTATGAAATGCTGACACATAATGTTTGGTTACAGTTATCTCTGAACTCAGTAATTTTACAAGTTAGGTGCATAATATTGCTGAGTGTGTGAGTATCCTTGTTGGCCGAGTGGTTCATTTGGTGTGTGTGTGTGTGTGCATTATCTACAGGAAGGGCAAACAATATCATGGTGTCTACATGGAGGAACCATGAATATGGTTCCTCTTTCATGACATTATGATGGTTAAATGGATCTGCTTGTCTTGATTTCACTTTAATTTAAGTCCTAAAGATTTTGTTTGCGTTTTTTTGGGAATGATGGTGTTCAGGCTTACTGGCATGTATAGTATACCTTCTGGAAGGCTTAAAGTTTTTTGGTAGTTCATCAGCCTTATGCATTCTGAGCCTAATATATGAAAGAACCCAGAGAAATTGGACTCTAAGCCCAGCCAGAGTGTATTGTGCTTCATACATAATTATGATATAAGAGAAGGGAGTTTAACGCAGTTAGTTAGGAGAGAAGATTGCATACAATCAGACTATCAGTCTCGTGAGCAAATTGAATTGCCTTAAGGATAGGAAATAGTTGTCTTTGGAGTGTGGATGTTCAGTTACTATTAACCCTGAGACCGTAATCATTGTAAAAATCATGGATGGGTTACAAAGATAGCACTTTCAGGTGTGCTAGTAGAATTTTTTGTAGGGACCTATCTGTATATGCTATATGTAGGAGATTATGTTTTGTGATGATTTCACTGTGGTAATGAGTATCATTACTGATTTAGTGTTAATGCAAGCTGTAGTCTGAGCTTTAGTAGAAAGATGGAGATATTGATAACAAGGAGGTGGGCAGATTAGAAAGGGTAGTGAGAGGTGGGATTAAGAAGTAAGATTATTAGTGAAAGAGAAGAGAGAGGCATTTGGACAATTTTTGCAGGGAAATAATGTAAATGAGTGGGAGATGTATAAAAGAAAGAGGCAGGAGGTCAAGAGGAAGGTGCAAGAGGTGAAAAAGAGGGCAAATGAGAGTTGGGGTTAGAATCATTAAATTTTAGGGAGAATAAAAAGATGTTTTGGAAGGAGGTAAATAAAGTGCGTAAGACAAGGGAACAAATGGGAACTTCAGTGAAGGGGGCTGATGGGGAGGTAATAACAAGTAGTGGTGATGTGAGAAGGAGATGGAGTGAGTATTTTGAAGGTTTGTTGAATGTTTGATGATAGAGTGGCAGATATAGGGTGTTTTGGTCAAGGTGGTGTGCAAAGTGAGAGGGTTAGGGAAAATGATTTGGTAAACTGAGAAGAGGTAGTAAAAGCTTTGCGGAAGATGAAAGCCGGCAAGGCAGCGGGTTTGGATGGTATTGCAGTGGAATTTATTAAAAAATGGGGTGACTGTATTGTTGACTGGTTGGTAAGGTTATTTAATGTATGTATGATATGTATGAGCGGGGGGCTGGAAATCCTCCCCTCTCAATTTTTTTTAATTTTCCAAAAGAAGGAACAGAGAAGGGGGCCAGGTGAGGATATTCCCTCAGTGGCCCAGTTCTCTGTTCTTAACGCTACCTCGCTAATGCGGGAAATGGCGAATAGTTTGAAAAAAAAAAAAAAAAATGATTCATGGTGAGGTACCTGAGGATTGGCGGAATGCTTGCATAGTGCCATTGTACAGAGGCAAAGGGGATAAGAGTGAGTGCTCAGATTACAGAGGTATAAGTTTGTTGAGTATTCCTGGGAAATTATATGGGAGGGTAATGATTCAGAGGGTGAAGGCATGTACAGAGCATCAGATTGGGGAAAAGCAGTGTGGTTTCAGAAGTGGTAGAGGATGTGTGGATCAGGTGTTTGCTTTGAAGAATGTATATGAGAAATACTTAGAAAAGCTAATGGATTTGTATGTAGCATTTATGGATCTGGAGAAGGCATATGATAGAGTTGATAGAGATGCTCTGTGGAAGGTATTAAGGATATATGGTGTGGGAGGCAAGTTGTTAGAAGCAATGAAAAGTTGTTATCGAGGATGTAAGGCATGTGTACGTGTAGGAAGAGAGGAAAGTGATTGGTTCTCAGTGAATGTAGGTTTGCGGCAGGAGTGTGTGATGTCTCCATGGTTGTTCAATTTGTTTATGGATGGGGTTGTTAGGAAGGTGAATGGAAGAGTTTTGGAAAGAGGGGCAAGTATGCAGTCTGTTGTGGATGAGAGAGCTTGGGAAGTGAGTCAGTTGTTGTTCGCTGATGATACAGTGCTGGTGGCTGATTCATGTGACAAACTGTAGAAGCTGGTGACTGAGTTTGGTAAAGTGTGTGAAAGAAGAAAGTTGAGAGTAAATGTGAATAAGAGTAAGGTTATTAGGTACAGTAGGGTTGAGGGTCAAGTAAATTGGGAGATAAGTTTGAATGGAGAAAAACTGGAGGAAGTAAAGTGTTTTAGATATCTGGGAGTGGATTTGGCAGCGGATGGAACCATGGAAGTGGAAGTGAATCATAGGGTGGGGGAGGGGGCGAAAATTCTAGGAACCTTGAAGAATGTGTGGATGTCGAGAACATTATCTCGGAAAGCAAAAATGGGTATGTTTGAAGGAATAGAGGTTCCAACAATGTTGTTTGGTTGCGAGGCATGGGCTATGGATAGAGTTGTGCACAGAAGGGTGGATGTGCTGGAAATGAGATGTTTGAGGACAATATGTGGTGTGAAATGGTTTGATCGAGTAAGTAATGATAGGGTGAGAGAGATGTGTGGTAATAAAAAGAGTGTGGTTGAGAGAGCAGAAGAGGGTGTTTTGAAATGGTTTGGTCACATGAAGAGAATGAGTGAGGAAAGATTGACCAAGAAGATATATGAGTCAGAGGTAGAGGGAACGAGGAGAAGTGGGAGACCAAATTGGAGGTGGAAAGATGGAGTGAAAAAGATTTTGAGTGATTGGGGCCTGAACATGTATGTTTGTATATTAAGTGATCTCTAGAAACCAGAAACATTATGTACTTTTTCCACTTTGTTCTGTTTATGAAGAGTACTGCGGAATAATGTTTATGCTTACACTGTCTTTATATCCATAACAGAAAACTGTGAGGTAACAGCCAAGCAAGAAAGGACAGGGAGTCAGCTCGAGCAGTTTCACTTGGGTTATCAGGAGTGTGTGTCAGAGACGATGCAGTTCCTGGTGGAGTCAGAAGGTTTTTTCTCAGGCGACTCTCTCTGTGTCAGGCTAATGAACCACCTCACGAAGCACTGTGAAAAAATTCTCACCAGTAAGTATCTAGTGTGTCATTTTTATATTCCTGTTATGTAGAAGGAACATATCCTCTGTCATTGTCAACACAGAGTAGACTCTTAACGTGGAATATTGGAAATAATGGGATCCCCACAAGTATATGCTCTCACCACACTCAACTGACAGTTGGGTCACTGTGGTGCAGTGGTTAGCATAAGCGACCATAAGTCAGCATGGGGCGACCTAGGTCAGGACCCACTTGTGGTCAAGTCCTTGGTGTGACATTTGGGCTACACCTAACCCAGGTGTTCACTGTTTTCTCATGACTGGTCAGCAAGTGTATACCTGGCTTAGGCTGGGTTGTGAGTGTATTTATACATATATAGGAGTAAGGATATGTTACATACATAGAAGTTTAAGAGACATCCTGACATGAGTGTAAAACTCTCTCCCTGTAACACACAAAAAATAATCTCAAATAGTATTCACACACATACACACGCACACATTGGTTATTGATTTAAGCAGTTGTATGATACTAGATAATGTTTTCAAGATTGGGGGGCCCCTGATTGTAAAACCCCCTCCCCATTCAGCAAAAGTAGGCGGTTGAGAGAGAGAGTGAGAGATTTTTATTTATGTAAGGTGGAGAAGGGGCAGCATAGGTGAGGAACATGTCTCATAATACACGAATAGAAATTGCAAATGAAAAAAAAGTACAGCTGCTGTGGGGAATTAAAGATTCTTTGATTTTTCTGGTTCTGATATTTTATTTCATCAGCACATTTTCTCATCTTTGTCATTCATCCATTCAGTGTGTATTTTTTATTTATTTGTAATTCTACTGAAACTTTTCTTGAAAAGTTTATTTTTCCTTCCACAGGTGAGGGTTATGTCACTAGACAGAGTGGTGCCAGTTCATCCACCTCTAGTGGATACCATGCCAACAGCTCATCTGCAGGATCATCCAGCGATGGCAACGGTAATGGCTCAAGCCATGCGTCCGAGAGTAAGGACACTCTTGTCACAGGTAATGCGCAAGCCTCAAGGGAGTTGCCATTTGTTCCATGTTAGCAAATGCATTAATATAACAGAAAATGCATAGACTTAGTTTTCATGGTTTCCATTGTTTGTTCTGTTTTTATAAAGCCTCATTGTGGCTGGCTTGGATCCTTAAACTAGGTGTTAAAGCCACTGCATTGAAGTTTTTTCAGACAATGCTAGGTAATGTAATCCTCGAAAACTAAGTCATAATTAGACCCCAGAGTCAGCAGATTGGAGGCTAAGAGCTTTGGCTATGGTGAGATGTATTTTCAGTTACCTTAAAATCCATCTTTTTTTTTTTTTTTTTTTTTTACTGATTACCCTTAATTGATTTGATTGAGTATTCTTCAGTGTTATAGTAGTATTATGGATATCCTACACTGACATTGATAATTTGATTAGTTTGGATTTTAAGGCAATGCTGAAGAGATAGTTTGCCTTGTGCCAGAACTTTGTGAATAGATGTACAACTTTTCTGAAAAAAATTATTCATTGAATTCAGAAGCTCTAGCTCAAAGGCTGAAGGTTACAAATTGCAATAAACTTGGGCTTTAGCATTCTTCATATTCTTATTATATATGATGAGAGCAGTCCCACCTTGCTTTTTTATTTTGTGATCAGACATTACTGTTCATCAACACTTTCATCTAAATTATACGTTTTGCCTACTTAACATTTTTTTAGGTGCCCCAACCATTCATCAAAGATTAAAAGTGCTGCAGGCAAACATGAGGCATATGCCTCGGGAATTTCACCGGTGGATGACTCTAAATGTCTTAAATATATGGTGCATTAACAGTGTGAGAATTGGCCCAGTGTTTTGTCTTTAGTAACTATAGTTATTTTGCTTAATAAACATGATATTCATAATTTTACTAGCTGCCTTTCCCTGCACAAAGCCCCCAAACTCTTTGATTGAAGAATGCATCTCTAAAATAAATTCTTGCTTGTATATAAGTTGTTAGTGTTCTGTGTTGCACACCATTATTACATTATAGGTACCAGTTGTTTGAAAGGTATAATTTCCGGTAGGAATAGTGCTCTGAAAATTAAGGATTTTCAAGTTTCCTTATTTAAACTATATTTTTTGTATCTCATGTAAGCTATCAGTATGCATGTGAATTTTTATATTTTATTACATTAGTACTGGCATTATGCACTTATATAATCTTGAAGAATGAAAATCTCTTCCATGGTGCTGATAGAAGAGGTAAGATTTTGAAGCAATAATTGCCAAGTATTGCATGACAGAATTATAAATCATCTGTATGATCTGTTATGAGAGATTGCGGCATTAATGGTATAAATCCTTTTAAAGTATGTAACAGGCTTATTCTAGAAATCAAACGTACAAACAATGTTAATGATATTCTGTAAATACTTTCCCAAGTAGGGTTTTCGTGAGTGAAATCTTTTGTCTTCTTGGCATTATTCATTTAAAATGCATTTAGCTTATCAGATGTTTGAGTACTGTGTTACTGTAAATGTCTCCTAACCACTGCATATTAACTGTAGTTTTAATGATGCATGAATCATGTAATTTGTGATCCAGTGGCAGCTTGGAGTGAAAAATGTTAAATGGATGTTATGTAATATGGTAGAAAGAAGAGACAAGATGAAAGAGGGCCTTTAGATTAAATGCTAACAACATAGTGTAAGAGTAAGTCAAGAATATTTTAGGTAATATTATTGTCATCTACCACTTAAATGTACTGAAAAGTAAATACAGTGAGCTGCTTGATGTTAGATGAAAATTTTAATGCTATTTCAAGTAAAAGAAAGGGCATATTCAAGTATTCCTTCACATACGATCTTTCTAGGTATATATATATATGATCACCATAGCACAATGTGTTCCTTCACATTACACCTGTACACGAAATATTCAAGGATTTAGCTTTGACGAATGATTTTAAGCTAGTATATGGTGAATACAAGGAAATTGTGTGTCATACATATAGTGGATTCTGCAGAGATAAGAATTATTGTGATAGCTGGTTCTTAGGTTTATGTTAGGAAGCCTGTAAGAATGTTTGAAAGCTGCATATGGAAACCGACCATGTTTCACTGAAAGTTTATGTACCTCAAAGAAGTAGATGTTGCTTTGTATTCTGGGGTTTTGAAAGTGAATGTGGACTTTGCTCAGCATGTCCTTATCTCGACAGTTTAGTTTTTATGATTGAATTGGCTTTTTATGATGCTGTTAATTTTTCAGTTGTGCCAGATATAGAAGCATCTGTTTTTCAGATATACTGACAGTTAAATGTTTTGCTTAGCATTTTTTAGCTATTTTATAGCTATGGACTTCTTTAAGGTTCTTTGGCTTTCATACAAGCTAGCACACAGTAACAGTATGAAACTGCAGCGAATTATTTGCTGAGATGGATCTGCAGAATCATTTTCATGTGTTCTAGTTATGAGGGGATGAAAAGAATACAGTTAATGAGAAAAAAGTTGTAAAGTGTTGAGTAGCAAAGATTCAGTTCTTGGAAATGGGAATATGTTTGAATTACAGTGAGCCACTATGCATGCTAGTTGTAGGAAAGATGATGTTAAGGTGATAAATGTACTTCATATAAAGCACAGTCTCATAGGAAGAAGAATTACTGAAAAGTATATTAGGAAGTTGTATGCCTGTATATCTAGGTTCAGAGTGTATGTTGTTGGGGTCAAAGTTGAGGTAAGGGGTATGAGTATCCAGGTCATTCATGTAAAGTCAGTCTTGATATATTTTCATAATCCGTATTGTTTGGATAAGCCTGCATGGAATGCTATGCATGAAATATGCACTGTTGAGTGTAGGTTGTTGTGATGGCTGTATTAGTTGTTGGAAGAAAATATTATTGGTGGAAATTACTGCATATTGGGGAACATAAATATTGTATTGTAATTTTATGAATTATATTTGTTGATACCATCCACCTTTAAGAGCACTTCACTAAGACAAGCACAGTGATGTGAGAATAGATATAGGGAACAGAATAAATACATGGTAAAAAAAGAATCAAAATTTGAACATCAGAAAATGTTTGAGAGGGACAAGAGTTGTCTTTTGTGTTAATGTTTCTATACAGCAGGAGTGTTTTCATAGTTGTATGTGTTAAAGGAGTACATGAGTTGAGTAGTAATTTTTCATACACATGCTATTAATGCAGAAAATGCTGTAAAGAATATTTAGAAAGATTTATTATCTTTTTTTTCTGAACTCGTGATTTGTGATAGATGGTGATAGATTTATGGACTCCCATGGTGAAGTGATTAGTGTTCCTGACTGTGATGCACTCACAGGCCGTCCAGGGTTGAGTGCATAGGATCGAATTATGGTCATGGCAGTTGGTCTACAGTTTATGGATTGGGTTGTTAGGGAGGTGAATGCAAGAGTTTTGGAGAGAGGGGCAAGTATGCAGTCTGTTGTGGATGAGAGTGCTTGGGAAGTGAGTCAGTTGTTGTTCACTGATGATACAGCGCTGGTGGCTGATTTGGGTGAGAAACTGCAGAAGTTGGTGACTGAGTTTGGTAAAGTGTGTAAAAGAAGAAAGCTGAGAGTAAATGTGATTAAGAGCAAGGTTATTGGGTTCAGTAGGGTTGAGGGAATAGTGAATTGGTAGGTAAGTTTGAATGGAGAAAAACTGGAGGATTGAAGTGTTTTAAATATGTGGGAGTAGATTTGGCAGTGGATGGAACCATGTAAGTGGAAGTTAGTCATAGGGTGGGGGAGAGGGCAAAGGTTCTGGGAATGTTGAAGAATGTGTGGAAGGTGAGAATGTTATCTTAGAAAAAAAAAATGGGTAAGTTTGAAGGAAATGTGATTCCAACAATGTTATACGGTTGCGAGGCATTGGCTATAGATAGGGTTGTATGTTTGAGGACAGTATGTGGTGTAAGGTGGTTTGAGTAAGGAGTGAAAAGGTAAGAGAGATTTGTGGTGATAAAAAGAGTGTGGTCGAGAGAGCAGAAGAGGGTATATTGAAATGGTTTGGTCATATGGAGAGAATGAGTGAAGAAAGATTGACAAAGAGGATATATGTGTCGGAGGTGGAGGGAACGAGAAGTGGGAGACCACATTGGAGATGGAAGGATGAAGTGATAAAGATTTTGAGTGATTGGGGCTTGAACATATAGGAGGGTGAAAGGCGTGCAAGGAACAAAGTGAATTGGAACAATGTGGTATACCAGGATCAACGTGCTGTCAATGGATTGAACCAGGGTATGTGAAGTGTCTGGGGTGAATTAGGAAAGTTTTGTGGGGCCTGGATGTGGAAAGGGAGCTGTGGTTTTGGCGGATTACACATGACAGCTAGAGACAGCGTGAATGAATGTGGCCTTTGTTGTCTTATCCTAGCGCTACCTCACGCGCGTGCAGGGGGAGTGGGGTGTCATTTCATGTGTGGCGGGGTGATGACGGGAATGAATAAAGGGAGCAAGTATGAATTATGTGCATGTGTATATATGTATATATCTGTGTATGTGTGTATATATATATATATATATATATATATATATATATATATATATATATATATATATATATATATGTATATATATATATATATATATATATATATATATATATATATATATATATATATATATATATATATATATCTTTTCTTTCTTTTAAACTATTTGCCATTTCCCGCGTTGGCGAGGTAGCGTTAAGAACAGAGGACTGGGCCTTTTTTGGAATATCCTCACCTGGCCCCCTCTGTTCCTTCTTTTGGAAAATTAAAAAAAAAAACGAGATGGGAGGATTTCCAGCCCCCCGCTCCCTCCCCTTTTAGTCGCCTTCTACGACACGCAGGGAATACGTGGGAAGTATTCTTAATCCCCTATCCCCAGGGATATATATATATATATATATATGGAAAGGATCACAATTTTGCGCATGATCAAGACATTCCTGAGTCCATGGGGAAAATGGGAACTTATCGTGTTTCATTTTTCCCGTGGATGCATAGGAATATATATGTATACGTTGAAATGTATTGGTATGTATATTTGTGTGTGGACGTGTATGTATACACATGTGTATGTGGGTGGGTTGGGCCATTCTTTTGTCTGTTTCCTTGCGCTACCTTGCTAATGTGATGATACAGCGCTGGTGGCTGATTCACGTGAGAAACTGCAGAAGCTGGTGACTGAGTTTGGTAAAGTGTGTGAAAGAAGAAAGTTAAGAGTAAATGTGAATAAGAGCAAGGTTATTAGGTACAGTAGGGTTGAGGGTCAAGTCAATTGGGAGGTAAGTTTGAATGGAGAAAAACTGGAGGAAGTAATGTGTTTTAGATATCTGGGAGTGGATCTGGCAGCGGATGGAACCATGGAAGCGGAAGTGGATCATAGGGTGGGGGAGGGGGCGAAAATTCTGGGAGCCTTGAAGAATGTGTGGAAGTTGAGAACATTATCTCGGAAAGCAAAAATGGGTATGTTTGAAGGAATAGTGGTTCCAACAATGTTGTATGGTTGCGAGGCGTGGGCTGTGGATAGAGTTGTGCGCAGGAGGATGGATGTGCTGGAAATGAGATGTTTGAGGACAATGTGAGGTGGTTTGATCGAGTAAGTAACGTAAGGGTAAGAGAGATGTGTGGAAATAAAAAGAGCGTGGTTGAGAGAGCAGAAGAGGGTGTTTTGAAATGGTTTGGGCACATGGAGAGAATGAGTTAGGAAAGATTGACCAAGAGGATATATGTGTCGGAGGTGGAGGGAACGAGGAGAAGTGGGAGACCAAATTGGAGGTGGAGAGATGGAGTGAAAAAGATTTTGTGTGATCGGGGCCTGAACATGCAGGAGGGTGAAAGGAGGGCAAGGAATAGAGTGAATTGGATCGATGTGGTATACCGGGGTTGACGTGCTGTCAGTGGATTGAATCAGGGCATGTGAAGCGTCTGGGGTAAACCATGGTAAGCTGTGTAGGTATGTATATTTGCGTGTGTGGGGACGTATGTATATACATGTGTATGGGGGTGGGTTGGGCCATTTCTTTCGTCTGTTTCCTTGCGCTACCTCGCAAACGCGGGAGACAGCGACAAAGTATAATAAAAAAATATATATATATATATATATATATATATATATATATATATATATATATATATATATATATATATATATGTATGTACATAAATGCCCATGCACATGCATATACATACATATACATACACAGACACATGCATTGACACACTTTATATTTATTTTTGGTGCCTTAATTCATTCCCGTCGATACCGTGTTACACAAGAAATAATATCCCCCCCCAAATTCACCAAGGTAGCATCAGGAAAAGACAAAAAGCCACATTGTTCACACATATGACTAATCTACAGGCAAATTCTATTAAGATTCATGATATTCCAATTTGTTTTAGGCTATGTTGGAATGTGTGTAACTGAGTCTTATTTTCTTTCATGAAATTGAAAGATAGCAGCTTCTACTAATTAGTGAGAAAAATACGAAGCAATAGCAAGTAATGATGCATTTCCAAGTCTTGTGAGGTCTTAAGGAAAATCCTATGAATGTCACTTTTCATTGAGGCCAGCAGTATTTTTTGTAAGAGCTGTTGTAATTTTGGCATCATGTTGATTATGTTCCCTATTTATCACATCGCTCCAGTAGGAGCAGTGTGGCATGCAGAGGGTGATATACTGTTAGTGGACTGAATGAGGGCTTATAAAGCTTCCAGGGGAAGGACATCATATTTATGATATATCCTGAATGGCCACATCACTCCAATTGGAGCAATGTGGTATGCAGAGGATGATGTGCTGTCATTGGACTGAATGAGGGGTCATAAAGCACCTTTGGCAAAGCAAACTATGGAAAGGTTTATGGGTTCTGGCCATGGGGCTGTGGTTTTGGCACATTACACAGGACTGCTAGACAATGGTTGTGAGCATATGAGACCTTTTGTTATCTATTCCTTGTGCTACCATGCTTAACAAGTATGAAAAAGAGAAAGAATTGAATATGAATGATAATATTATATTGTTTGCTCTCTTTTTTGGTAACATTCATGAATTTTGATTTTAGTGCAATGCTCGTTTTGAACTTTCAAAAAATGAGCTGTCAAATAGCTGAAACTTAGTGTCTGTCGTTTAGTTGCTAGTTTTTTCTGAGTCCTGCACTGCCCCCATCCGTAATTATCATTACCTAGCGTCTTGATCATAAGAAGTTGTCCATGAGCTCGCTACCTGATTTGTAACTTTATCATGTTTGTAGAAAAATATCTGATTTTTTTTGGTTTTTAATAGTCATAGACTTTTTTTGAAAGTTTATGTTTTTATTACATTTGTATATCATCATAGGAAGATGAGAAGATATTAATTCAAGTGGGAGAAACAAGCTTAGTCAGTGAAAAGCTCTTATATGTTTTGAGAGGAAGGGTGAAAGGCATGCCCTAAGGATTATTTCTAGGGTTTGCAGTTAGTGCTGTTTACATTAGTCACTCTGAATGCTGATGTTTGCTCCATAGTTTTCCCGCAGTTCTACCTTGTGCCTGACACACAAAGCAAACTCAAGTATAGTCTTTCCATCTTTGAAGACAAGTGGTCTTTTGTAAATTATGCCTGTCAGACTGCAAAAAACCAGATTGGGGTGTTCTCTATCCAACCCAGCTGAATATACTGAGTCCTCATTAAATGAACTTTTACTGTTTTAAACTCGCATGCACTTTTTATTTTTGGCAATTAACATGATCTCAGTTCATAAACAGATTTGTCATTCTTCTTTATAGACCTGGAAGGTATGAAATGATTTTCCTCTGCTCTGTACTGTATTAGAGGAAGTGTTTTTTGAAATGCAAAATGGCCTAATGTGAAAGTATCACAGCTAATATAAACATAGAAACAGGTCTGCTCAGAAACAGTCAAAATGTGACAGGAAGTCTGCAACAGCATTATGATGAGATAGTTAATATGTTGACAGTGTGATTCTGAGCTGTAAAACATAGCTGTTGCACATACAGTAAATAGAGACTGCAAGAAATACAGGTTGTTAAAAAGACATAGCATGAATATGCTTATACTCGTCTATAAATCTACCTCGTGTATAGGTTGACCCTTGGTTTTTGGCCAAGAAATCATTAATTTATATGCCTCATGTATCGGTCAACTCAAATTAGGGTAATGAAGCACCATATTTTATGGCATTTAAAACTCATTTCAGAAAATCCTCACTGATGAAAAACACTCTACATCCTATAAACTGAGGTTTACTGAGCGCCAAAAGCAGATTGTTTACCATGTATTATTATGGCACTTTACACTGAAATGTGGGTAGTTTCAGGAAAAATATTGCACATATCCGTTCAAGTATTTATTCACAACAGGGTAGAATATTATTGTAGATTTTTTTTTTTTTTTTTTTTTTTTTTACTGAAAATCATTCAGAAAGTGATTACGGTAACATCTTTTGAACAGCGAAAGAAAGCGAAGGTTGACTGTTTTGTTCATAATTTTATCCCACTTTTCATCGGAATACGTATGTCATTTTAGCAAAACTATTATATTTCCCTGAATGTATTATAACAAGCACAGTATGACCAGAATATCATTGTAATGTAACAGTATTTTAACTGAAAACTTAAAAGACGAGTAACATCTCTTGAAAATCAGAAGGTTAGGTAAAGTGTTTTATTTTTTATATGTATCTTATCCTATTTTACATTGAAATACATGAGGTTTTAGCAAAACTACCTTTTGTTTCTGAGAATATATTCATTCATGGACAGTTTAGGTAAAATATACTTGTGATGTGAGTTTTTTTAACTGAAAACGATTCGAAAAACGTATTGTCGTAGCTGATATGGCAGAGCCCTGTCACATAGACCTTGCCTTTGCGTCAGCCCTTCATAAGCAGCCATTCCTGGCCTACCTCCGACCCACAGGAAACAGCATCACTACCCCCTGCTTCAGTTAGGTAGTGCCAGGAATGGATAAAAAAAGGCCACATTCATTCACACTCAGTCTCTAGCTGTCATATGTAATACACCAAAACCACAGCTTCCTATCCACAGCCAGGCCCCACAGACCTTTCCATGGTTTATCCCAGGTGTTTCACATGCCCTGGTTCAGGCCATTGACAGCATATTCTTAGGACTTTTTCAGAGGTAAACATATGGGCAAGTAGTCATAAACATCCTCTTGCGAGCTTATTTAGCTGGGTAGAGTTTTATGCCTTTGAGGAAAATATACCAGTTGTTGAAGAACTTAAGGTTGGTTACAAGTTGTATGTGAAACCAGTATTGTGGTATGAATGAATGCATGTGGGGAAGTAGATTGAGAAAGAAAGGCACAGTGTGATTAAGTAAGCAATTAAGGTCAAAAGTATTTGTAGAGAATGATTGCTGATCATGTACAGTGGAGTTTGAATTATTTCTCACATTTTTCCCTCTTCAATGAAGTTGCAGTTCACCACTATGGGGAATAAAGACAAAACACATGGATAAGCATGTTTTCCATTGTATAGCATGTCGGTATTTTTGACGAAATCTTTTTCTTTCTTTTTTCTTTTAAACTATTCGCCATTTCCCGCGTTAGCGAGGTAGCGTTAAGAACAGAGGACTGGGCCTTTTTTGGAATATCCTCACCTGGCCCCCTCTGTTCCTTCTTTTGGAAAATTAAAAAGAAAGATTAATATTAATCTCTTAGAAATGGGGTTTGGAAAAGTAGCTGAAAATTCTTTTCATGAAAAACTAAGGTTGTTATGACAGATCAAGAATTATTCCGTTGCTATTGTCATTTTTTGTACTGTACATTAAGTTAAGAATGTATGTATACATACTTTTTTTTTTTCCCTGAATGAGAGTTGTAAAGAAAGGAAAACTTTACGGGTCAGTAACTTAGTCAGTATGACTAACTGATCTTAGAAAAAGATAAGGAGCACTCTAAATTGGATAAGACATGGGGCACCATGTTTTCCTTTCTTGTTTGTAACTGTTGGCAAATGTGAAGTGAATGCTAGTTTCTTTTAGATGTAGCTATGTATTATCCCCATTTCTTAAATCCCCATGTTTCTAACATTCATCTGTAAATATATATATATATATATATATATATATATATATATATATATATATATATATGATTTGCATATTTTATGCATAGTGGGACTGCCCCTTCATATTATAAAGGTTATTGAAAGGTCTACTGCAGTGTCGGTGTGCCAGTTTTTAGTATTAAAAGTAATGGTTAAGGCTTATGTAATTTGTTATGCTGGTGACTAAGATCCAGTTTAAGTGAATGCCTGTAGTTCATTTCTTTTATAAGTTATAACCATACCATTTTATTGAAATTAGAATTTTATTGATGTGGAGGCACTTCGGTTAAACTTTTAAGATTGTGGGAATAACATATTTGAAGGCCAGAACTACAACAGACGTAAATACATTGCTCCGTTTTGTTTGCATGTTATTGTCATGTGTTGATAATGGGTGTGTTGTCTTTTTCATTCCATCATTGTATAGCAGTGTCACTAATTTTGGATGTTCTTCTGGTCTTCAAATAAGAGGAATATATTTGCATTTTTGCTTATATTTGATGTCTTATGAGTGTTATTTGAGATTTGTGCTTCAGAAGAAATGAGAAGCCATATGTCATAACATTTGACGACTTTTATGGTTGTTAATTGTGGAAAATAAAGATGTGTAAAGGATACTTTTATACATATATTATGGAGGGTAGTAAATTATTTTTCCATAGTCATCCATGAAATCATTAATGTTCTAGAAACATGGAGTGTTAGGAAGAAATTATTTGCACATACCTTATTTTTTCCCCATTGATAATTTTTTTTGTCCCACCATCTCTATTGTAGCTTCATTTAAGTCTGCCACACATTCATCTGTTTGTAAATGTTCCTCATATGTTTGTCTTTATTTCCATATTCTAATGGGTGATACATTCCTCCCTTAAGTGAATGGTTTGCTACCCTTGTTGGTATTAAACAGAGCAAATCATTGATGTGATCCATATGCAAGACCTGAGCCATATGCTTTGGGTGTTGCTGTTGGTTTTCTTTCTTTCTAGAATGTGTGGAGATTTATGCAAAGAAAACTTGTTTGGGAAAAATTCTATATATGTTGGTATGGATTGAAAATATGGCTAACATTATATAGAATGACAAAATAGATCAGATTTTTTTTTCAAAGGACTTCTTTTGAGTACTTAGAAGTTTCATATCAATATTTTCTTATGAATTGATGCCTAGTATTTGTGGATAAACTGTATTTTCTTTTTACAGAAGAATCAGCATATCGGTCTGAAGATCGTCCTGGTTCTGATGAGCGAGAAGAGAAATCTGGAGGATCGTCTGTGGATAACAACTCAGGAATGGGAAGTCAGCTTCGAGAAATCCTGCAGCAACACTCAGGACCTGGAAATAGTAGTGACCGTAGATGTGGAGGTTATTCTTCTGGCCTTAGCTCCAATAATTCCTCTAGTGGAGATGACAATAATAACAGTAGTCGATTATACAAATTCAAATCTAATATGAAGCACAGGTTCAGTGCTGATCTTGAACAATCACACCAAGTAAGAAAGAAGCGAAGAGATTCTGAATCTTCTTGCGGAAATTATACTGATTGTGAGAAGGACAGAGTCACTCCAACAGGTCCCATTTCTCTATCCCGACCAACTTCATGCCAAGATGGCTTCTCTCATGATTCAAGCAAATTGTTAGATGGCCGGGACAGCCCATTACTTGAAAAAAATCAAAGGTCACCAACACCTTCGCTGAAGTGTGACAGCCAGGGAGGCAGGAGTTCACCTTGTCGGCAGATGATTGATGTTGGCGCTGGGGGAACTGTCCCAATCTTTGCCCTAAATCAGAATGGAAGTTTTTATGTACCTCTAACAATTGATAGTACTCTCATTGCACCTGTCATGGCAGGATTATCTGATATCTCACCAGTTTTACATCCAGTATCCATAAGTGTTAATTTCTGTGGTCCTAGCCCAACAATAACAGCAAATACAGTCACGCCTAATCAGCCAATTTATGCTGGAAATCTTGTTTCTAATTCGTATCATTCGATGGGAAACAGACATTCTCATGCCACCCATAACTCGGCTGTGAATAATTTTGAAGCTAATGCATACAATGGACGACCTCACACTCGTGTATTTGGTGATCGCAAGCGTCGTGACCCATCACGGCAATTGGCCCATTTTGAAGAGCAGCGTACAAGTTTATCAAATGTTACAGATACTGTAGAAAAAAGAGAACCAGGAGAAGTCGACATGAGGGAATTACGTGATGTAAGGGAGACCAGAGAACACCATCACCGTCACTCAGATCACCAGCAACGGGACTTGCCTCGTGACCCGCTTTCCTGGTTAGACCATATGCGTGATTCTAAAGAAACAAAAGATCAGGAAACAACTCATGAAGTTAGAGAAGTACGAAGTATACGTAACCTACGTGACATTCGCAATGTTCGAGAAATGTGGGAAGTTCGTGATCCAGTGCAATCAGTGCGTGAATATATTGACACAAGTAGCAATTATCCAAATAACACAGCATACTCTCGGACTCATCCACACTGGGCTGCAGCGTATCAGGCACAGTCTAAGAGTTAAATATTGAAATAGGAAAATGAAAAAGGGTACACTTTGCACTGTACTGTGAAGTATTGATGTTACTAAAAGTTTTGTCAGCTGTGATTATATTTTTTAAAAATTGATGACTTTAATAATGGATCACAATATAAGTGTGATTTAGTACATATAAAGGAATAAACAGTTTTAGTTATGTCTGTTAACAAGAAATGTGCATTATGAGCATACAGTTTGGTGCAAAGGAATTTGTGGACAAATTATACCAGAACAGTTCTGTTTAAGTTTGAGACAGGAAAGTGCAATGTTGACACTTGTGCTTACTATCATTGTACGGATTGATCCAGTCGTACAGTGTTTTTGCTCAATAACCTTTACTGTGGACAGATATATAGGTTCCTTGAAATAATTCTTAATTATACTTAGAACGTACCTGAGTAACTAGACGCAGATGTGGCGTAAGTTGGTGCAAGTGAGTTGTTGGTGAAGGCAGTGATGGAGGGGGGCTAGTGTGGCTTTATCTGTGATTGGCAGTTTCAAGATTTCTTTCTCATTATTTAGATAAGTACATCTCAGCATATATATATATAGATATATATATATATCACTGGGGATAGGGGAGAAAGAATACTTCTCATGTATTCCCTGCATGTTGTAGAAGGGGAGGGAGCAGGGGGCTGAAAATCCTCCCCTCCCTTTTTTAATTTTCCAAAAGAAGGAACAGAGAAGGGGGCCTAGTGAGGATCATCCCTTGAGGCTCAGTCCTCTGTTCTTAATGCTACCTCGCTAATGCGGGAAATGGCAAATATGTATATGCCATTTCCCACTTTCTCCCATTTTAGTTGCCCTCTACAGCATGCTGGGAACATTTGGGAAGTACTCATTCTCCCCTATACCCAGGAAAATATATATAATCTGTATATGTCTGTAGAGTACATATTTTGATTTGTTTTAAATAAGCAATATTGCTGTCATTCTTCGAAATGTGTATTTTATAATCAACATTTAGTAAATTTTATTGACTGTGTGCACAAACTAATTTGAACATGAAAGTTCAAATTAGTTTGTACACACAGTCAATAAAATTTACTAAATGTTGATTATAAAATACACATTTCGAAGAATGACTGGACCCTTAATAAGTGGACCCTTATTTTAAAGCTCCAGTATTACTTGAATAGCCAATCTTTTAATGAAGTATGATCATACTGATTAATATATTTTCATAAGCCTCCACTACTGTCCAAACTAAGACTGGTCGTTTCCGTGATATGTATGATGAATAGTTTGTTATAGCTGCTGTAGAAGCAAAGCTTTTTATGTGTAAATGCCTGACAAGGTGTATATTTAAAGATATCTATTTAATGTTTTATATCACTGGTATCCAGTTGTATATTTAATGTTTCTGATTACCTTCAAATTGGAGTACAATATTTCCTTGTTGCTGTGTCCAGTGCTGTGATGCTGAATGCTTATGACTAAACTAAGAAAGGAATAGAATTATTTTGTAAAATAATAAAAGCAAAGTTGTAATTAAGAACTAAAACTAAAGATAGACTGGAGAGAAATAAAACATTTATCTGCATTTGTTTAACTGAAGGCAGCCAGACTTGAGAAAAAAAAAATGAAATTTTTTGTTTATTAAACCTTTCATTATTAAGTCATGAGCATCAGTTAGTTGATAAATATTCAGAAAAGCATATATAATATACAGATTACTTACAGGTGGGCTCTTTGCTTCTAAGAACCAAGTTCTTTTTCAAGAGCATATATGTATATATACATAATTTATGATCACACTAGTTGATATTTATGAAGATAAAATCATTATTAAAATAATTGAAACATTTTTCAATATATACATATGCACTACATGTTTCATTTAGACAGTCTGCTTAATCAGGTGCATACAATTCAAAGTTTTTCAAATTAAAAGTAGCACGCAGGCTTTTGTATATGTGTGTATATATGTAATCCTTGATACAAAGAAAACAATGCCGAGTTCAAATTATTTCAAAAAAATTTTCAGTACACACACACACACAAATATATACACCATGTTTGAGAGACAATCTCCCTCATCAGGTGCAAAAATTTTTTTAAAGTTGACACCAGTGTACAGGCTTCTATATTTAAAACATATGAACACACTTGATATTTTTGAGGGTGAAAACCCAGTTATGTTGGAAATCAAATAATTTTAACATTTCTGCACACGTTTCATAGACAATCCATATATATATATATATATATTTTTTTTTTTTTTCATACATATTAGGCATTTCCTGATTTGGTAACGTAGCATTTACAACAGATTATATAGCCTACGATAAAAAATCCTCACATGGTCCCATTCTGTTCCTTTAGAAAAGTAAAAAACATAGTGTATATATGTATGTATATATATATATATATATTGGAAAGGATCACAATTTTGCGCATGATCAGGATATTCCTATGAGTCCACATGGAACATGAAACATGAAAAGTTTCCAAGTACACTTTCGTGTAATAATCACATCATCAGGGGAGACACAAGAGAGAAATATAAGTCAGTTGATATACATCGAAGAGACGAAGCTAGGACGCCATTTGGTAAACATGTTTACCAAATGGCGTCCTAGCTTCGTCTCTACGATGTATATCAACTGACTTATATTTCTCTCGTGTCTCTCCTGATGATGTGATTATTACACGAAAGTGCACTTAGGAACTTTTCGTGTTTCATTTTCCCCGTGGACTCATAGGAATATATATATATATATATATATATATATATATATAATACAAACCCCCAACAGCCAGGATCAAACCTGGGACCCCTGCATAGCAGGCGGGAGTGCTACGATAGCAGTAGCACTCCTGCCTGCTACCCATGGGTCCTGCCTGTTGGAGATTTGTATGTTAAATGGAAGTGCATGTCCATATGCACTATATATACATAAATGCCCATACCTACAGACATATACATTATATATATACATGTACATATTTATACCTGCTTGCCTTCTATTCATTCCTGGCGCCACCCAATCCCACAGGAAATAGCATCACTACCCCTGCTTCAGCATGGTAGCGCCAGGAAACTTACAAAAAAGGCCACATTCATTCACAGTCAGTCTCTAGCTGTCACGTTTAATGCACTGAAACTTTCCACAGCTTCCTATCGTCATCCAGGCCCCCATAGACCTTTCCTTGGTTTACCCCAGGCGTTTCACATGTCTTGGTTCAGTCCAGTGACAGCATGATGATCCAAGTATATATATATATATATATATATATAAAGCCCGTGTATTTTCTCAAGTGATTTAAAGGCAAATAATCAATAGAAAATATTTGCTTGTGATCTTGCTCTTGATTAAACTTTCAAACATCGAATCTACCTCAAAACTGTGAAAGCAGATATAGACTAGCCTTAATTCTTATTTCAAAAGAACATGTTTAGAAGCAAATAGTTCTGAATATCGAAACATTTCACTGTAATTACACTGATAATGGGCATTTTATTTATTTAAAAGATTCTTCTCCACATTTCCTCCTGTGGAGGTGTACATTTCCCCCAAGTTCATTAGTCTGTATTTGGTGATTCTTATTTTGTTATTGATTTGTAAATTTTCTGAAATTTATCAGTAAAGTACTATTTTTATATAACATTTTCTAACTTACCTTTGTTAAACTTTATCTTGGTTACTTGTTTGATACTTTGTACTATTTTATTCATACTTCAACCATTGTTTATTTATTTTTCAAAATATTATTGACTGATTTTTACTACTGTAGTAGCCACTGAAATAAATTTATCACAAATTCTACTTTTAAAAGTTGTAAAAAAATGTATTAAAGTTACATAACATGTAAAACTTTTGTTGTAAATTTTATATGTAAATATATTAACTATAATTTGTTTGAAATTTTATAATGCTGTAAATGGGAACAATCTAAATATTACCATGGCTTCAGAATGATTGTGAATCAGAATTAGTTATGAAACTTTTGAAAATGAGTGCTTTAGTATGTGATGTGAATTTAGAAATATGTATATCTCAGCAAAATTACCAGAATGTTTCAAGTAAAAAATTTTTGTAATAAAAGACAAAATGTTAAAAAGAAATTTTGAGGACTTAGGATTTAGTCGTCTTGTTAGTTATTGAATTTGTTCCCAAACCAGCAGCTAATTCATTCCTTACAGTCATAGGATTAATAGATATATTGTTGTCCCATTGTGTATCATCAGTTATGATAAATGTACATAAAATGAATACTGAATGATGTCTAGCACTGAAATGAATCCTTATATGAATTTGTGTTTTACGCATCCTGATATATATTTAGATACGGAAAATAGTCCGTTGTGATGAAGTTGGAATTGTGTTCTTAGCCTTTTGAGACATTGCATATGCAAAATTAACAATAACACCCTTACATGCAATGGCAGAAAAATAAGAATGGTTAACTTTCTAAACAAATTAAAGTTTGTGTGTAATTACATGAAATAATTGGTGCATTAAAACTGGAAAGTGTTCTCAATAGTCAAAATCCCTGGAGATCTGAACATCACTGTAGTTGAAACAGTCTTCTGCATCCTTGCACCATGGTGCTGAAAAGAAAAATGATTAGAATATAATTAAATGTGTGTACATAACATTGTATATAATTTTTGTATATAATTTCAAGCCATTGTTTTGCAACAAGCCAAGAAAGTGAAATGTTAAATATCTAAAACCAAAAGTAATCTTAAATATGAATAAAACAAACATCTTAAGTATGATGATAGAAATTTAGCAAAGCTCAAGGGATAACTAATGACACTTATTAAGTTTACTTTTACTACCCACCTGGATAGCTCGTGCAAACTGTCTGTGAGTTAACTTATACTATACACCAGGAGAGGTCATGCAAGTTCTCCATGTAGCAAGAAACTAGACTGCTGATTCTGCCATTAAGACTGCTTTATACCTGCCTGACTAGTCAGATTTAAATAAAAAAAAATGCCAAAATCAATCACAAAAGCTTCACCTCATAATCCGTTTGACTCGGAAATGAGCTTTCTTATGGAGCAGTTCTTTCTGTCATTCTCTACGATCTCTTAAATGACCTCTAACCACCTCATGCAAGCCACACATATGCAGATAATCTCATAGTCACATCACAAAACTGATTGTCCTCTGGCAACAAAAAGAAGCAAAACTACATCAGACAATCAGAACATTGCCTCGTTCAAACTAAAATGTCAGCTTTCACCATCACCCTCTTCATCTTGGACTTGCACATCCACCCTACAACTTTCCATGGCCCTGAATGTTCAACCACTTGCAATCAAGAGAACTCGCACCATTCTGTACAAATAAAAACAATGTACAGGTGACCTTTACTCCCTATATCACATATTAATACAAAGATCATAAACTACACACACTCAGAACACTTAATGGCACCAGTTTGGATGTGTAAAAATATACATGAGGATCCTCTAGAAACAGAAAATTCCCTTATCTGTAAACTACACTTCATCTGCTTGGTCATCCAACCTATAAAAAAATATATAAAAAATTTGCAAACCACACGCACAAGGTCCTCTGAAAAACTGTTGGCTGTCAAGCATCCAACCATAAACACTTGATACCTGCATAATAAAAAAAATATTACCAATGCAATCTCACTTCAATATGCTCAGTACCTGAGGCTTTGCAACAGCACTAAATCCCCCACCCACTTAAACCACACTAGAACTGCCAATCCTCAAGTTGAAATAAAAAGAATTAACCCAGCTTAACACTTCAGCAACCTATACTCATGGATATCCTTCCCTAACACACATGGTTATGAATGAACACCACACATATACATTAAAGACTTGACAAGCACTTAACAACAATCTTCCCAAAACACATCCAACACTAAACCCCAATCTGCATTTCTGGACACCGCTCACCTCTCCAACACTACAAAAGTAGAATCAATGTATCACATGACCTGTTGTGCCCCAGATATAACTTCCATTCTGAGGACAATGAACTTTTACTCCTTACCAGTAATTGTCCTACACCATTACTACTCCTCGACCTTCCTGTGTGCTATGGAAGCTCTAAGGAAGGGATTTCTGGGGCGGGAAATTAGGTATAAATTCATACAACATTATTATTATGAGGTAAACTGACCAGGAAGACAGGAACCCTTGCAATCCCTGTAACGATGAGGGGGATCGCCTTCACACTGCTGGTCATTCACTACAAGGCTGGCTTGGGTTAGCATGTTTCCACTGTTTACATTTTGCTCACTCTGATCCTGGTTAATATGAATGGCACACTCCACACGTCGGTACTGGACACCAGCACCACACGTTTCGCTACAGGTTCCCCAGTCACTAACACTCCAGCTGGTTCATCAAATTAGACAAAATCTTTATCTATTAGCCTTACTCTATATATGCATCTTAAACTATATTTCAGTAATATCCATTGTTTGTCTATGCTAAATATTTAATTCTTACTTTTAAAATAATGACACTAAAGCTTACAGTTAATGCAAATATAAACAGTGAATTGGCTGGAAAAATCAGTGTAATTATCAAAACAAACTGATAATTTCAGCACCTCTACTGAGTGTGGAGAATGCCCATTCATAAACTTACAGAGCTCAAAAGAATATAATACCTTAAGTCATCTGGCTATTTCATACTATATATTACCTGGGGTGCTGACACTGGGGCATATGGCAGGGCTCTAGTTGCCGTGTAGGGGTAATGTAACCCTGGCAAGAATTGTCATCAACTACCTCATTTGTCAGGACATCAACACATTCCATCTGCACCAGACGTGTCCCTGGACCACAAGTCACACTGCATGCGCTAACCTTTGTCCGTGGCATTGCCTGCACCATTCCATGAGTCACGAGAAGGGGGAAGAAGGAACAACTCTCGCAAAAAGGCAGTATAATTATGGGTTAGACAAACAAGGACTTGAATATACAAAGGCAAATTTTTACTACATATACATATGAAAAAACTCAACAGTGATGTGCAATCATATTGCATTCACACCATCATGTGCATACATTACCACATCTGATCAAAGCAATGTCACAGCCATGCCCTGTGACTAACTAACCTTGGGTGCATTGAGAGGTAGGAAGACATCATTCTGTCCCACATACTCCTGAAGTGACTGGCTAGACAGGACATCAAATGAAGTCCTTGGAGCTGTGCCCTGGGAGATGTCTTCAACTGATGATCCAGAGTGGCTGTCAGATTTGTACCTGGCTGTTACTTTGATGTTAGGTGACAATTCGAAACCCCTTTTATCCAGATGTGACATCACAGATAGTTCATGAGACACACTCTTTCTGGATGTCTGAACATTAAAATCTAAATTATATTCCTCCTCCATTATTGCTATTATTTCTTTGGTAGTGGAAACCCTCTCTAAGACATATGACTTTCCTCGCCATTCAATCATGGGTTGATTCTTGAGGCCTTCATCCTCTGAGTCTGAGGTATATGTAAAAGCAGTGTCATCAGCTTGGATGACAATTTTCATTGGTGGGCAGGCATCCTCTGAAACACTTGCTATCAAAGATGCTGTGCCACAGCTGGGTACCCAGGCTTGCCATGATGATGGGAGTAACTTGCATAAGCTGTTTGGATCAACTGTGATGTTCATTATTGCCTGAATTACATCAACCAACACATTGCTTATGCTTTGCTCTTTTGGCTGGCAGATTGTGCAAGGAAGTTCCTGTTGTAAAGGGGTTTTCACGGGCACTTTGGTGACATTATTATCCAACAAGTTGATGAAAAGAAAATGTTTTGGGCACTTACCATTAAAGGAACAATTGAATAAATCATGTAAAGCTGGGGCCAAGAAGTGACAAATAGCTTTTGGCAAATTTTCTAATTCTTTGGGAAATTTAGCCTCCAAATCACACTTAACAAAGCTAAAGTGAGATTCCTTTTCCTCCAATCCAGTAAGTGGAGCGAACAGAGTTCGAGCTCCTTCTTCACCATCATCGTCAATATTTCCCAGGAATGAATAGTTTATGCCTTTCCAGTGGAGGGATTTGCCCAGAGTTTCACCTTGCTTTTCAGGAATATAAGTATAATTATTCTTTGCCATCTTAATAATAATCTTCTGAGGCATACAGTCTTTCTCCAAATCCAATGGGTTGAATCTTGGGCAGTGAAGGGCTGGATGGAGCAAATGTGGAAGAGCTTGACAGACATAAGGATCTTTAACAGGATCTCTTATGTCCTTGAGGATAGCCTTTGACAGCCTCTTTGTCTTGTCATCTGAAATGATGGTATAACTTCCAAAGAAGCATGATTCAGCAGCATTCTCCAGTTGGGTCATGTCACTATGTACCCTCGTCAGATTACCAGATGAAAGATCAATATGAAGGTCATACTCTGAGCAATCTGTAGTGCAGTTAAAGAGTTGGTGATAAACTGGTGCAATGAAAGGGCAGATTTCTCTTGGAATATTCGGCAGGGAGTGAGGGGGATGGGTATTAGTAGTCAGGTTGCAAGAGCAATTACCTGATATTAAAGGCAGTAATGTAGGGCAACTGGTGGCACCATGTGTCGTTGCGCATGGTTCTGCTGAGATTTCAAGTGATTGCGTGGTTAAAGCTGATGAGGATGATGTAGTTGTGGGTGGTGGTGATGGTGACATAAATACTGGAGAAGGCGTACCTAGAAAATAAGATGGCAATGTAGTTTTCAGGGTTTACTACAGTAATACTGTACTTAAAAAAAAATTCCTGTGAACTGCCTTGAGGAACTTTCAATGCAGTCCATTTAGAACAATTGTTTCCAAATTACATACAATGCAGCATTGATGAGATAAAATCTTTAAGCAGTAAATAAAAACTAAATCTCTTAAAAGTTTAAATTAGTATTTAAACAGCTAAAATGATAATAAAGTTTCATATACTTGAGAAGCATCATCAGGAACTGGTAGCCATAATCAAGCAGAGGTAAAGGCCTTTATTACCAGGGACCGGAGAGCAAAGGTTAGCAACATGTTTTGACCAAGAAATGAAGTTGTGGGTATGGAACTCAAATTACTATCACTGGGACCTTCAGCAAAGCATAGATAATACAACTGTGTTCAGTAGTGTTATAGCTAGAAAGTACAGCAGATGGGGTTAAGAAAAATATGCTTTCAATCAGTTGTAGCTCAGTATGAGCAGCATTTATTGGCTGTTGACTGAAGAGTAATTGATTAATGTGGTTTTAAGAGATAAAAAATACTTATAATTGGAGAGTGACTTTTATGTGGCAATAAAAGAACTGAAAGAAGCTTATACTTGAACTGCTACAGATATACTGGGTATATAGGAGATAACTAAATGCAGTGAAGAGATTTTACCAGGAAAGTAAGACATATATGTTAGTGTGTAAGGGAGACTGGATGGTTTCTAGTGAAGTAAGGTCTCCAGTAAAGGTGTAAGATGTCACCACAGTTGTTTAGCCTGTTTAACAGACAGGATGGTGAGGGAAGTACATGTACCAGTGTTGGAGCAAGGAGATCAACCAACTAAAACCGAAGGGGGAACAAACCACCCTCAACTAGGAAGCAAGCCACAGACCCAATCCCCCTTGCCCTGACACCTAAACCAACAAAGAGGGGACAAATCATGTACAACCAGGAAGCCATCTGCACCCATCCCATGGGGCCCTCCCCAGAATGGAATAAAATTGTCTGGTGTCAGCAAAAATATAAGCCATGGTTCCCAACTTGTACAGCACTCCCCATCACGTGCCTAGGATTCCCTAGCATTCCCAGAGCATCCACAATCATAACCAGGATACCCTAACACCTCAACCTACTATGGGGGAACAAGCCACCCACAAGTAGCTGCCTGGGGCCCTCCACAGAGCTGAATAAAATGGTCTGGTGTTACCAAGAATAAAATCCATAGAGTTCCCTAACCATACAGTCCTCCCCAGCAGCCCATCAACTGCCTAGGATTCCCAAGTATCCTCAATGCACCCACAATCACAAACAGGATACCCCGATACCTCAACCAACCAAGGGGGAACACAGCACTCACGACCAAGAAGCCAGCTACACGGTGCCTGCTATCTGGAGCCCTCCCAAGGGATGAATAAAATGGTTTAACTTTAGCAAGAATGAAATCCAAACAGTTCCCTAGCTGTAGAGTCCTCCCCAGCAGCCCAACAAGGGACAAGGATTTTCCAGCATCCTCAGTGCACCCACAATCACAACCAGGATCCCCTGACACCTTAAACATATATGGATAGACAAACGAACCACAACCAGGAAGCCAGTCACAGGGTGATCGCTGCCTAGAGCCTTCACCATAGCTGAATAAAATGGTCTGGTATTAGCAGAATAAAATCCATAGAGTCCCCTGGCCACATAGCCCTCCCCAGTGAGTTGCTAAGGGCCTAAAATTCCTCACCATCCTCATTGTACCCACAAGCACACCCAAGATACCCTGACACCTCAACCAACCAAGGGGAGATAAAAGAACCATAACCAGAAAGCAAGCCACAGGATGCTCGCCATCTGGGGCCCTCCCCAGAGCTGAATAAAATGGTAGCGCATTGTCAAGAATATAATCAACAGAGCCCCGTATAGTAAAAGCCCTTCCCAGCAAGCCACCAAGGGCCTAGAATTCCCAAGGATCCTTAGTGCACCCACAGTCACAAACAGGATACCAATACCTCAACCAGCCAAGAAGGAATAAACCACTATGACCAGAAAGCCAGCCACAGGGTGCCTGATGCCTGGGGACCTCCCTAGAACTGAATAAAATGGTCTTGCATAAGCAAGAATCAAATCAATAGAGTCCCCTAACTGAATGACCCTCCCCAGCAGGTTAATAAGTGCCTAGGATTCCCCAGCATCCTAAGTGCACCCACAATCATAACCAGAATACTCTAACACCTCAACCAACCAAGGGAGAACAAACCAACCAAAACCAGGAAGCCATCTACAGGGTCCCTGCCTCCTAGGGTCTTCCTCAGAAATGAATAGAATGGTCTAGCATTACCAAGAATATAATCCACAGAGTCCCCTAGCCACATAGCCCTCCCAAACAGCCCATCAACAACCTAGGATTCCCCAGCATCCTCAATGCAGTGCACCCACAATCACAACCAGGACACCCTGACGCCTTACCCAAACAAGGGGAACCACAACCAGGAAGCCAGCCACAGGACACTCACTGCCCGGATCCCTCCCAATAGCTGAATAAAATGGTCTAGCATCAGCAAACCATCCAAACCATCCCCTACCTGCACAGCCTTCCCCAGCAACCTACCAAGGGTCTAGGATTCCCCACCATCCTCAGTGCACCCATAAGCACAACTATGATGGCCTGACACGTCAACCAACAAATGGGGGACAAACCATCCACAACCAGGAATTCAGTCAGAGGGTGCAGCGTGCCTTAGATCCTCCTCAGAGATGAATAAAATGGTCTGGCATTACCAAGAATAAAATCCATAGTGTACCCATGCCACATAGCCCTCCCCAGCAGCCCACAAATGGTGTAGGATTCCCTAGCATTCTCTGTCTACCCATAAGCACAACCAGAATACACCTAACATCTCAACCAACCAAGGGGGGACAAACCATCCACAACAGGGAACGAGGCCATAAGGTGCCCTCTGTCTGGGGTCCTCCCCAGAGATAAATAAAATGGTTTGGCATTAGCAAGAATAAAATTCACAAAAATCCCTAGCCACACAGCCCTCCCCAACAGCCCATCAAATGCCTAGGATTCCCCATCATCGTCAGTGCACCTGCAATCACAGCCAAGATACCCTAACACCTCAACCAACCAAGGGGGAACAAACTATCCATGACCAGGAAGCAAGCCATAGGGTGCCTGCCCCCTGGGGCCCTACCAAGAGATGAAGAAAATGGTCTTGTGTTATCAAGAATAAAATCCATACATTCCCCTAGCCGTACAGCCCTCCCCAGCATCTTACCAAAGGCCTAGGATTCTCCAGCATCCTCAGTGCACCCACAATCACAATCAGGACACCCTGAAACCTTAACCAAATAAGAGGGGATGAACAAACTATCCAAAACCAGCAAGGCAACCACAGGGTGCTCGCTGCCTGGGCCCTTCCCAAAGCTAAATAAAAGGGTCTGGTATTAGCAAGAATAAGACCCATACAGTCCCCTAGCTACACAGCCCTCCACAGCAGGCTACCAAGGGTCTAAAATTCCTCAGCATCCTCAGTGCACCGACAATTATAACCAGGATGCTCTACCAAGAGGGTATAAGCCACCCACAACCAGGAAGCCAGCTAAACAGCACCCCAGAGCTGAACAAAATGGTCTGGCATAAGCAAGAATAAAATCCATGGAGTCCTCTAGCCACACAGCCCTTTCCAGCAACCTACCAAGGGACTAGGATTCCCCACCATCCTCAGTGCACCCATACACACAACCATGATAGCCTGACACATCAACCAACAAATGGGGAACAAACCACCCACAACCAGGAAGGCAGCCAGAGGGTGCTGTATGCCTTGGGCCCTCATGAGAGATGAATAAAATGGTCTGGATTTAGCAAGAATAAAATCCATAGTGTACCTAGGCTGCACAGCTCTCCTCAGCAGCCCAATAAGGGTGTAGGATTCCCTAGCATCCTCAGTGCACCCATAAGCACAACCTGAATACCCTAACACCTAAACACCCACAACAGAGAAGGAAGCCATAGTGTGCCCACTCCCTGAAGCCCTCCCTAAAACTAAATGAAATGGTCAGGTATTTGCAAAATAAAATCCATAGTCTTCTAGCTGCGCAGCCCTCCCCAGCTGGCTACCAAAGGCCTAAAATTCATCATCATCCTCTGTGCATCCACAATCACACCCAGGGTACCCTGACACCTCAAAAACCAAGGGGGAGGGCTAAGTGAACCACAACAATGAAGCAAGCCATATGATGCTCAACGTCTGGGGCCTTTCCCAGAGCAGAATAAAATCGTCTGGCATTAGCAAGAATAAAATCAATAGAGGCCTGTAGAGCAAAAGGTTTCCCCAGCAGCTCACCAAGGTCCTAGGATTTCCAGCACTTTCAGTGCACCCACATAGACAACTAGGATACCTTGAAACCTCAACCAACCAAACGGGAACAACCCACCTACGACCAGAAAGCCATCCACAGGGAGCCCGACATGTTTGGGACCTCCCTCGAACTGAATAAAAAGGTTTGGCTTCAGCAAGAATAAAATTCAAAGAGTTCCCTACCCACATAGCCAACCCCAAAGAGCCCATCAACTACCTAGGATTCACCAGCATCCTTTGTGCACACACAATGACAGCCAAGATACCCTAACACCTCAACCTACCATAGGGGGAACAAACTATCCATGATAAGCCATTGGGTGCCCACACCCTGGGGCCCTCCCCAGAGATAAATTTAATGGTCTTGTGTTAGCAAGAATACAATCAATACATTCCCCTAGTCATACAGCCCTCACCAGCATCCCACAAAGGCCCTAGGATTCTCCAACATCCTCAGTGAACCTACAATCACAACAAAGATACTCTGACACCTTAACCAAATAAAGAGGGAAAGACGAACCATGATCAGGAAGCCTGTGACAGGGTGCTTGCTGCCTGGGGCCCTCCCTAGAGCTGAACAAAATGGTCTAACATTAGCAAGAAGAAAATGCATCCAGTTCCCTAGCTACACAGCCCTCCCCAGGAACCTACCAAGGGTCAAGGATTCCCCACTATCCATAGCAAATCAACAAGCACAACCAGGATACCCTGACACCTCAAGCAACCAATGAGGGACAAAGCACCCACAACCAGGAAGTTAACCAAGGGGCACCCTATGCCTTGGGCCCTCCTGAGAAATGAATAAAATGGTCTGGCTTTAGCAAGAAAAAATCTTGAGAGTACCCTAAGCACAAAGCCCTCCCCAGCAGCCCACAAAGGTTGTAGGATCCCCAGCATTTTCAGTGCACCCATAAGCACAACCAGGAAGGAAGCAACAGGGCACCTGCTGCCTTGGGCCCTCCCCAGAGCTGAATAAAATGGTCTGGCATTAGTAATAAAATCCAAAGAGTCCCACATAGGAAAAGCCATCCCCAGCAGCCCACCAAGGGCCTAGAATTTCCTAGCATCCTCAGTGCACCCACAATCATAAGCTGGATACCCCGACACCACTAATCACAGGTGAACAAACCATCCACGTTCAGGAAGCCAACCAAAGGGTGCCAGCTGCCTGGAGCTGAATAAAATGATGTGGCATAAACAAGAATCCATAGTCCCCTAGCCACACAGCCCTCCCCAACAGCCTACCAAGGGCCTAAGATTCCCCAGCATCCTTTGTGCACCCACAATCACAACCAGAATACCCTGACACCTCAACCAACTAAGGGGAACAAACCACCTACAACCAAGAAACCAGCCACTGGGTGCCCACTGCCTGGGTTGGTGACAAACTCTGGGAGAGAAAGTAAAGGTAGAGGAGCTGAGATGAGATGGAACCATATGAGTGCAAGTTTAAATGGAAATGACTAATGGGAAAAGAAGCGCTTTAGGTGCCTTGGAGAGAACTCAGGAGCAGATGAGAACCATGGGTGCCAAAGTGAATCAAAGGGTGGAAGATAGGTTATGGATCTGGGTGCATTAAGAAGAGTATGGAAAGAAAAGTCAGTATTCAAAGGCCTTTGAAGGTAAGGTAGTCCCAACACTGCTGTATCGATGTGTCCTAAATCTTGAATGATTAAGAAAGGAAGGGGGTGAGGTATGTTGGATAGAAAATGCCTGAGGAAGATATGTGGCATGTGGTGGGCTGTCTGTTTAAGAAATGACACTATTACAAAGAGGTGTAGTAGTCAAGATAGTCTGAAAAAAAAAAGGCTAACCAGGTTATGCTAAAACAGTTTGGTCTTACAGAGACAAATGAAGAGAGACTAACAGAGTCTCTCTGGGAAGTACAGGAAGCTAGGAGGAGGGAATGACTAACATAGAGAAGGGAGGTTGGGGTAAAGGAGGCTTTGGGGAAATAGGATTTGAATATTCAGGAAGGTTACATGGGATGAGTTTGACAGACACAAAAAGTAGGATATGGAGACTGTTATATTGTTAATTTGCTGAACCAGGATATATGAAGCAGTCAAAGTATACCATAGAGTAGTATGCAGGGCCTGGTAATGGATGGAGGACTCTGGTTTTGTTCCACTATATATGAAAAACAGAGGTGGGTGTGTGCAAATGTGGATGTTTGTTTTGTCTGTTTCTGACACTAATTCATGAAAGTGGGGAAAACCAGTTAGGTAAAAATATCACCATCATGCAAGCAACATCTCGTCTTCAGAATAAATACATCAGGAGTCGTATAACGCACCAATGGTTGATGAAAGGACTTACCTCCACTATGGGGAATACTGGGAATGTTATATAGGATCAATCTGGCCAAATCCTCCTCTGGTTGACATTTGCCAGCAATACAGACTCTGTGGGAACCACAGAAGGATCCCTCAAGGGCAGGGTGGGCTGGCTTAGTTACCACACCATTAGTGCAATACAGGTAGTCACACAAGTCCTATGTACACGTGAAAAAACAACATTGTTAATCATGACAATCTGTCAGTTCAAAATAAGCTGGACAATGTACTGTATATATCATAATTTTCAATGTGGAATATTGCAAAGGGAGGTACTCAAAAAAGCATCAATGCATAACGTAGAGTAACAAAAATTATAATTTCAGATACAATCAGATTTGTCCAACAGGATCTACATTCTCATCTTTGGGATCTGCCTATATCATTTTAATACTGTTCTAATCATCACCTCATGCTTATGAATTATAAAATGCAGAAAAATTACTGCTCTTGCTTTCATTTCTGAATTACCCTTACATTTTATATCCTTAGTATATATCATCTAATCACTAATTGTCTAGAATGCTTCCATTCATCATAGGCTTATTCCCGTAACCCACTCCCTGGTGGCTAAGCTCAGTAGGATTTCTTTGATTCTTTAATACATGCTTTTGGCATACTTTTCAAGGCTTTACTTCTGTCTATTGTTGTGCTTTATTGACTTTCATATATCTTTTTCCTCATCTGAACACTGCTTTTCCCATCACTTACTATGAGACCTCTCTCAACATCATTTATAACTTTCTTTCACACTTTTCCTATCTATCTATCTATATTTCTAACACCTATTCGCTTTAGGAACCCCCTCAAGGGGAAGGCCATGGCAAAAGTCTTCGTAACTGGTGAATTCCAGTGCTGCTTTTTAGCCTCTATTACCTCACCCTTAATAGACACTGGCAGAGTGCAACTGTAGCACTGTATTTTCAGAGGCCCCTTCCTAATGCTACTACCAACTACTACCTAAGTGTCTACCTAATGTTACAATCTATTACTTTTACCTAATGCTCCCATCTGATATTCCAACCAGCCACTTCTACCTATTTCTCCTGTCTAATGTTCCTACCTACTAATTCTATCAATTCCTCCTTCCATTTTACCAAAAGGCATGGCTAGTGCATAACATTCAACACAGGAAAAATCTTGAGTTAAGAAGAATGAATTGTATGAGTCAAGCATTGTCAAGTGTCATGTGTGACAAGGAGAGACAGCAATCCATGTATGGGTGCGGCAGAAAGAAAAGACAACTACATGGGTCAAATGGCTGCAACTTGACAACCACTGAAGTGCTGGCTCACTAACTCTCCCAATACCCTGGTGGGTAGCATCGGTAATATGCCTCCCTGGTCGGTGGCTGCCAACCGACCACTACCTAACTTTTAACTTCCTAAACTTCTGCATTTACCCCTTCTCTCAATGCATTCAGCAGCTCTCTGCATTCTCCTCATAACTTTGTGCATCCTTACTTCCCTCAGTCAGCATCTCCATGTACAATTTCATATTCCCAGCACCACACATACTTCACAGTATTGCCCTCTAAGCTTCAGCTCTCGCTGCTCCTAGCACTTCATGCCAAATTTACTTATCCCAGCACCTTACTGACACCTTCACTTCTCTCAGCAATTAGCATCATCTCCTAGTGTTATCTAACTTACCCAAACACTTAGGCCCCCTTTACTCCATGTTCACATACTCTAGATCTAACACCTCCCCAGTTTCCAGGAACACATTCTAGAACTATAACCTTCCCAGGTCCCAGCACCAATCTTTTTACCTTTACTTCCTCCAGCACTTAGTGTATCACCACATCAACATAAATCTTCCCATACAAAACTTCCTCATCCTCATTATATACATATACACTTCACAATCTTCTTTAAACACTTACAGGACTATCTTCCAGTTCTAAATTTTCTCAAGCACTAATTGATTTCCTATACTCACAAACTTGGTGAGGGCAGGGTAGTATTCCATTCCAAAAAGCACTTTGCACTGGTCAGGGAGCGCGAATTGGTAGCCAGGGGTGCGTTGGAGGATGGCTTGAAGATCTACTGTTGCTTCAGACTTAAGTTGAATAGGTGAGATCTCTGGAAAAGTACAAAGGATTCTCGTGGATTGCCAATTCTATTCTAAGTTATATCTTCCCTAGAAAAATATGTAGAACTTGTTATTAAATAATGAAGTAGCAGTAATAATACCCACATAACTGAACTACATTTTCACTTGAAAGCTTATAAATGCTAGCGACAGCCTTCTTGGCATGCATACTGGATATTGAAGCATATTCAACCAACGATCTATAAGAAAAACATGCAATACTATGGGCTTCAAAACTGAAGTAGTCACTACTTTTGGGATAGAAGGAATCTTGTGAACTTATAGTTCCATCCAGTTTAGCATGCCTTTGTAGCTATAGGTTACAGACACATAATTCACGAAATAGCTAATCCATGCATTCTGGGATGATTCTCCATTCATCACCAACAGAAAACATTTTACATTTTCTCACCTAACCTTTTGTTAAAACTCAATTTATGAATCAATAATGCCCACAATATGAATTTTGATATAAAGTTCCCAACTAATGTATTCATGTTTCTGCAATGAGTGGCTGTCACACAATGGCAATCATTACGACAAAAGATGTCCCAAAGTTTAAACATTCTTCGGTATACATCATTCCTACACCCTGCTTATCTCCAATTTACATGTTCATTTCACTCCAGCTTCCCAAATGATCAATCATAGTCTGGCAGCATTCCCAGCATTTACTAGTTATTTGGGAATTGCGGATCTTGTGGATGGTATCATAATCCACATCTTATTGTTTCTAGTGTCTTTGAAGCCACATTTAATGCAGGTTTCACAAATTACAATGCATTTAACCCTTGCTTATCTCCAATTTACATATTCATTTTGCTCCTGCTACCCAAATGATCAATCACAGTCTGTCAGCATTCCCACCATATACTGGTTATTTGGGAATTGCAGATCTTGTGGATGGTAATGTAATCCACACATTCTGGTGTCTTTGAAGCTACATTCAATGCAGGTTTCATGAATCACACTATGTTCAATGCTATAAACATCCCACATATAAATGTATATAAGACTTATAATAGTGACATAAACAGAAATTATATTTCTCCCTCAGTCTTTATATCATCTTTAACTCTCATTTGCATAGGGTGGATAACCTGCATTAGCCTCAACTAGTATTCATATCTATCATTTAGCTTACATCTATCTTGATGAAGTGAGTGTCTTGGTATTAAAATGTTCAATGATCTTTCACTCTGCACCCTTGATTAAGCTGTCATATGAAGTATACACATCCATAAACCTTGTTTTTAATCATAATGCAACAAGACTTTTATCAACTTTATGATTTGTGCAGTTTTCACGTACATACGTTTCCAATGGCTTCTTCACCCAATGTACCATTTTCACGTCATCAATTTCTGTTCTCTTAATTTCTATTATATAATGTAAAGCCAAGTTGTATTTAAAGAAAGAACAAAGTAATTTTACTACTATAAGAAAACGTATTAGAAATTTCCTGAGAGATAGAGAGTGAGAGAGAGATACAGTTTTTTTGTACTTCTAACCACAAACAAAATTTTACCATTAACATAACTTTGTCAGAATAACTGACCACTATGATTATCCTCAGACAAGGTGTTTGCTGCTCTTCCAGTACTTGCAGTAACCCTGCCTTGTTTCCCATCGTCCAAACATGATGACTGTCTGGAATATACCATCACATTTCATTACTCATCATCATATTGTAGAATGAATCATTGAACTACCATTAAGAAGACACTGAGCACTTACTACTCCATTGCTCTACACTTTCAGCACCTGGAAGCACAAACGTCACAACGCTTTATGACCTGTGGTCCTGAATCATGGATGGGCCAGTTTCCCAAGTGCCACAGGAGCCTAATATGGGTAGAAGGAATTCCCTAAGTGGGAAGGTAATGCAAGATATCAATAAATTTAATACCACTCTCCTCCTCTGACAACAGTGACAATACGTTGCCTTCCTGTATATCACATCACTCCACTTCACTCTATCCCATGCATGCCTTTCACATTCCTTTATGTTAAGGCCCCAGCACTCAAAATCTTTTTCCTTAATCCTTATTTCATGATGCATTTTTCTGAATGCCTACTGCACACACAGTTTACCATGGATTCACTCTAGAATACATAGTCTATTATTGTTTTGTGTGGAAATGGTTTCCACACATTTCTAAAAATCATTCTTTTTACATGCCTTTCTGTAAACTCATCATCAAATACATGGTCATTTCCTTAATCTATCTACATCTAAGGGTCAAGGGAAATACGTAAAGAATTCTCTAATGGTCCCCATATATTACACTCTTACAGCACTTAACTTAGCAGAGGAAGTATACTGCATAAAGGACCATAGCCCTTGAGAAAAAAGAAAAAAGAAGAAGAAAAGACAAAAAGAATGACCTAAGAGTTTCTAAAGGAGACCTAAGACTTTCTAAAGGAAGAAAGTACAAGTTGACAAATGAAGGATAAAGAAAAGATAAAAGTTTCAGTTGGTGATTTAGTTTCAGCACAACTTAAAGTCACAAAATATAGAGTGAATCCAGTCATTTTGATATGGAAGGCATAAGATGGTTTTGAGGATCATTGGAACACTCCAAGAACAGGAGTTACTGTCTGCAGCTTACAACCTATGCCTGAGGTAGGGAACTTGTCTTTCAAAGGTAACTCACACAACTCATTCTTCATAACTCTAGATTTGTCTGCAGTAAGTGCTAAGCGATAGCCCTGCCTTTTCGCAAAATGATAAGAACAATGCAAAGAAGTAGTAGGTAGGAATATTAGTCGGTCGGAACATTAGGCAAGAGCATGTAGAGGTAGTAGGTTGGAACATTATGTAGTTGCAGTCTGTAGGAAAAACTGGTTGGAGCCTATGGAAACACTCACTAGAGTTGCCCTTTGCCAGTGGTCTGTTAAAGGAGAGGCATTAAAAGCTAAAAAGGGCACTGGAGTTTGCCATTAATGGAAACTCTTTTGCCTTGGCCACCCCTTTAAGGGAGTTCCCTGAGGAGGTTGGTGTTAGATATATAGAAAGGTAGATGTCCTTTTAAAGTGATACAGTATTTTATCCAAAAAAATCATTAAATATTCAGGAAACACACAAAAAATGCATGATCATAAAATACAAAGAACTCATACTAATTATGTATAAAAAAGACTATGATGAAAAGGCATGTAAGTCATCATTATTAACCTACTGTAAACATCCTTCAAAATATAAATAAAGCACCTTTGGTATGTACAGATGAATCATTATGAATCAATATACTCAGCAGCATCCTAGACGTATGCAACATTAAACCCAATTGCTTACCTAAGAAAATTGTGGATGACACTGATGGAGCATGAAGACCAGGTGGTTTTGCCTGGTCCTACTGATGGGGACATAATGTATTTGGTGCTGCTGCACTGCTGTGCGTCACCCTGCCCATCATGGTTCATCCCTAGACTGAAGGAACACATGTATGTCATAAGGTATACACAGTTAGAAAAAAAAATCGTAGATGAAAAAAGTATGAAAATCTTTATGACAATAAAGATGATTAGAAAATGTTTGATAAATTGCTTGTTTCAGAGCATTACATGACAGCTAGCTGAGTGTGAATGAATCTAGCCTTTTTTGGCTGTTTTCCTGGCACTACACTGCTGAAGCTGGGGGTAGCAATGCTGTTTCCTGTGAGGCGGGGTAGCACCAGGAATGGATGATGGCAAGCAAGTATAAATATGTACATGTGTATATATGTATATGTACGTATGGATATATGTTGATATGTATATGTATGTATATATTAGTGTATGGGCTGTTATGTGCGAGTGGATGGGCCATTCTTCGTCTGTTTCCTGGTGCTACCTCGCTGACACAGGAAACAGCGATTAAGTACAATATATAATAAATAAATCTTTTGTACAGCTGAGCAAGGGGGTTCTATACTTGTGAGGTCCAATATTGTACACTTTACTGTCAGGTAACTTTTTAAACTTTTGTATGCTGTTTGCAGTCATGCTTTTGCCACAGCTTATTCCATTTATCTAAACTCCAATACTACAGGAGTAACTCTTTACATCTTCTTCTAAAATATTTCTTGCTTGGATAGGTGACATGATGGTATTAAAGTTAATTTTTTCAGCAGGTATCTTCCATTCACCTGCCGATCACCTGAAACAGCCACCAATCAGTTGATCTCAATGCATATATACATACTGGAAGTTTGTTGATTGCCAGAAACAGCCACTTATGAGCAGTCTCTTGATCAACAGAGGCAGCCCCCTACCAGCAGTCTACTGATCATGTGAAGCAGCCATTCATGGGCAGTCTTCTAGCTATATGAGACAGTCATTTTAAAGCTACTTGCCTCCAGTCTACTGAACACCAAAGAAAGCAACTTACAAATAGCCTGTGATCTGGTTAACAACAGAGACATTCATTCCCGAGTACAACAGTGATCACAAGAAGCAGCCACTTAATGACAGTCCACTATCATTTGAGGTATCATCTACAAGCAGTCTACTGGTTAACACCAGAGGCACTCATTATCTAGTATAACAGTGACCACAAGAGGCAGCCATTTCACGACAGTTCACTGATCATTAGAGATATCATTTACAAGCAGTCTACTGGTTAACACCGGAGGCACTCAATACTTAGTATAACAGTGATCACAAGAGGCAGCCACTTAACGACAGTCCATTGACCGTTTGAGGTGTCATTTACTAGCAGTCTACTTCACCTGCAGCAGCCACTTACCAGTGTTCTGATGATCAACTGTTAATCACTTACCAATTGCCAATTGCAGCCATATACTAACCTATTACAATCAATTACAAGTGATTTGTTCATCATCTGAGACAATCATTTTACCAGTGGTCTGCTGATAACATGAGGGAGCCACTTATAAGTATTTCTATTAATTACCTGGAACACCACTTACTAAAGGTCTATTAAAGATCTGAGGGAGTCTATTTGTCACTTGCAATAACCGCTTCTGAGCATTCTAACACTATTTCTGAACAATCTGATGATCACCTGAGGCATCAACTGCTAGGAAATTCTTTTGATCAGCTTAGGGAGATATTCATGGCCAATCTGCAAATCAGTAAGGCAGCCACTTATCAGGCATCCTTTGATTACCCCATGTAGCTACATACTACCAATCTGTTGACCATCTGAAGCAAGCACTTATATGAAATCTGTTGATCACATGAGGTAGCCACTTACTTGTGCCCCATCTCATGAGCAACTACGTAGACAGACATAAAGGAACGACCCTCATTCATTGTACAGGATATGGAGGGGCGGCACATTCCTCCAACCCAGGCCAGCCCAATCACAGAGGGGTTTCCTGATGAGTGAAGGTCCAACCTGTACCATGATATGATCCCAACAGGCATCAGTGGTAAGAAATTATCATGGCAAGTCTTTTGATAATGCATATTTTGCTTAGCGCTACTGTGTTTCAAAATTCAACAATAACAAGATTAAAGTTACAGTTGAGATTGTGAATCTGAAATAATACGTTCCTATTTAGATTCAATATTCAGAAAGCTTACAAATAGTTTTCTATCATTATGAAAATTGTGATTATCAACAAAAATGCCTTACTCGAGATATAGTTTGCCACAAAATGGCTGACATGTTTTAATGACATTAAGAAATGGTGATATTCACAGGAATACATAACATTAAACTTCAAAGCCAAAAGAAACACGTAAAATATTCTTATTCAAACAAAAGATGTTCTTTAATATTAGAAAAATAACTTGTTACTCTTCTAAATCCTAGCCTTAAAGGTAATAACCCAAGAGTCTCTCTCACCCAGATAACATGATGGCATGGTCCCAATGCTCAGGGTTGCTTTCCCCTTCTGGGTTTCGAGGCTCTTGCCAAGAGCAGAAAGATGTCAGGTAGGCACCAATATCACCCCCACCATTACTCGGACCCTCATTTGAAGTATGGATGTCCAGGCGTACCACATAAATGTCAATGACAAACCCCTGTAGTTCCTCCTGGTGGTATATGCCCTGTACCTGTTGAGGAAATGGTAAGACTGATAGATGCCTTATCCCTTGTAGGAAAGAAGGAGAGTAGGAGATGCCTTCTATCTGGTGTGTAAGTGATAGAGTAATAGATACTTTGTAAATGGTGTCGAAGTGGTAGTGGTAGGTGCACTGTTCCACCAGTAGAGGAGGTGATGTGGTAGATATCTTCAACATAGAGTTTAGGTGGGAGATGCCTTGTACTTGGTGATGGAAAAGGGAGCGACAAAAAGAAAATCTACTCAGCCCTTTAGGATGAGGCAATCTACAAGCCCAAAATAGAATTTGTCAAGAATTCCTCTGCTGATACAATAACAGATCTGAATACATCTCTCGACATAAATAACAGTCACATACCCTTGTTCTAACTATCACTGTATCCATATATATGTACATGTGTGTGTGTGTGTGTGTGTGTGTGTATGCATATATGTTGACATGTAAATGCATAAGTATGTATATGTGTGTGTATGGGCTTTTATGCATATATATGTGTATATAAGCGGATGGGCCATTCTTTGTCTGTTTCCTGGCGCTTCCTCACGGATGAGGGAAACAACGATTAAGTATAATAATAAAGAATAAAAAAATAAATAACTCCAGCCTGTTCCATAATCTTTCTCTATCCCTCCATCTATATGATTTCTTTCATTCAAAACTACTCACAGCATTGATGAGTGTAAGGATGTAGTTGACCACCCGTGACTTTTCGGAAGTATCCACCCTCTCTGGGAAGTTCTCATACAGGTCCTTATCAGCGAAGACTGCTAGCTCGACTGTTTTCCTTGTTACTACATTTGCTGGCTGAACTATAACTGTATGATTGTGGGTCTCACCATCATCATGAAAGTCTAGGCCCTGTGCCAATGGAACCTGTTTCATCATGCAGGGATAAAGAGAAATTAGTCATGGTCTCCCCTAATCTATGTTGTCAGCATTTGACTTGAATCATCTTTACTACTATCATTATCATTATTTCTACATATAAGCTAACCTATAAAGAATTACAATAGCTTAGCCAAAGAATCTTCCAACAACACTTGTGCATCTAACATCAGTGCCTATCTCTCATCTATCTACTGTTCCAATGTTAGAATTATAGGTTCACCAAACAACAGTCTAGTCAGTACACTGAACTAATAGTCCATATTCAGGATCTTTTATGAGATCATGAAAACCTTTCAGATCAATATATCTAGCTATATCTCTGACACCTCTGGAGGTGTGGTTATGGTAAGTCTCCAAGCTGCCTATCCAAGCTCACTTTGCTGACGTGTTCCATTCCCCTCACAGCCTTCAGGGTCCTCTCCCCAATGCAGGCTCTTGCTTACTACTCCCAGGATGCCAGATGTCTTTCTGTCACTCTATTTCCATCAGCTGCACTGAAAGATTTTCATCACCAGCCCTATTTCCATGCATCTTCCTTACACAAACAAATATATCTATCTATACCTCTGTTGTCTGTTCCCTATGAGTGCTTCCATCAAGGGGGTGGCTATGGCAAAAGAATCTCCACTTATCCCTTTCTCTACATGCCTCCCTCCCATACATTATTCCATGCATTCTTCTGCCATTCACCTCCCTCCAGTACTCTTCCACTCTTTTTCCACATGTAACATGTGGGCTTCTTTGCACTTAAATCCCTTTAATAGTATTATCTTACACTTTCCTTGTAAACTCTCCATCTTGCATTCTTTTCACAAGCCCAAACCACCTTCAAGTATTACTTTTCATCTACTATATCACTCTACAATTCATTCCTTGCCATATTAAAATCACACTCCTCAGTAAAACAGCACTGCACTTAAGGTCACGCTTGTGGAAAACTTTTACCACTGCAAAACAGTACAAATAGTACCAACCTGGAATGTGTTGAGGTCATCCTGAAGGTCTGTGTCTGACATGATTTCGTTCAAACTTCGAATATAATGAGGCTTTGCATGTACGTGTCCAAAGGCATCAATATGCCTACTCATATCATGCTCAGCTGTCACGTCACCACAAACAAAAAATTTGCTGATTAGGGCAAAAAACAGTGTTTTTGTGACATATATTAAAGTCAGAGGAAACAATGACAATCCATTGAAGAAAAATGTTTGCATTCTGACACTCTTTTTATAGCAAAATGGCCCATGGCGTGGATGAAGTGACTTTCTGTTTTTGCTACCTCAAAAATTATTTGATTCTGATAAATTTTTTATGTAGCCATTCATAGCCCAGGAGTTTCAGAATAAAACATCAGCAAGGGCTTGCTTTCACTCAAAATAGCTCTCAGCATTACCTTCAAGTGGAAGTCAAATAATTTTTGGTGGGCTCATACCCTAAAAAAGTCTTATTCTTTTCTGTAAACATGTGATATGGCTGGCATTCTTCTTCAAAATAAGTCAGTCTCATCCACACTAAACACATGATGAAGTGTATAACCTCCTTCCTCAATAATCTTCTTCAATCACTCACAATATAACATGCAAATCAGGATAACTATTGTGAAAGTATGCACTGGAGCACAAAAATTCTTGTTTATTGTACAAGCTCACTGCCAGTGGGTGGTATATGAATATATTTTGCTAGCTGCGGACACAAATTTAACAGTATTTTTGCCATGACATCATCAATATATGTACGATAAGTACACCAATGTTTTAGAATATGTTGGCATATTTCATTTCCAAAAGAGAAGATCATTCAATACATTTAAGGAACAAAGATTACAGAGAGTGAGCCAGACCTACAGATTTGGCCATAGCAGTCCTTAAGAGTGATAGCCGATAGATCTGTGCTACTCTCATCATTACATCATTTCCAGACATACTGAAATGCTTACATTTAATTTGGATACTAGATAATGGTATCATGATGGATAAACAAGCATATTTTGACATCTGGTGGGATACAAATCAATTAGTATATAGCTGTGACATCAATATCAATGAGAAGTATGCAAATACTTTAATCTTATCACTGCAGCAAGGACATACAGGCCCTGGTAATTTTTTCCTGTTCCCTGTGTGAATGCCAATAATTCTATGTATGCAATTATAAAGTTAAGGCTATATTTATTCATAGCATGATCTCTCCTCATATTTGGAAATGGCTATGCAACATATAGGCATTTCTAACCACGTTACTTCACAGGGAGGAAAAATTTCCCTTGAAATAATGAAAACTTTAGAATACATACGTCCTGTGGCACACACCATTGTCTCCTCTTGTTCTTCCTCTGCTTGTCGTTTCTTCCTGCCATGGAGAGGTACATCATCTCTTCTGGATATATGTAAGATGTGGAAGCCATACAGTTTTTCCTGGTTGAAGGCAAATGCATAAAGATGAAAAAATCTATTGATGAAGGGAAAATGATCAAATATATTCTTTTAATCTTAAATCCTATGGCAGAAAATATCTTACAGGTAAGCATATCAAATGAGCTGTCCTGTACTGTGACATTTACAGATTCGGTATCTCATCCAGCATTAAGTAAGTAATGAATGACTACATTCCATAAGGAGGATGCTTCTCATGATAACATGACACACTATGTGTGTCAAGGAAAAATTCAGTAGTAAGGAAAAATTAGATCTGGGTATATACCAGTATATGATGTACATTATTTATGTCAGATGTCTGTCTCATGATATATATGCCATTTCTTGATATGGAATGTTGGTACTTGGATATTTTTCCACTTAAGAAGTTATCAGGGCATGTGAAATGTCTGGGGTAAACCAGGGAAAGGTATGTGGGGCCTGGATGTGGATAGGAAACTGTGGTTTCGGTGCATTACACATAAAAGCTACAGACTAAGTGTGAACAAATTTGGCTGTTTTTGTATTTTATCCTGGCACTACCTCGCTGATGGAGAGGGGTGGTGATGCTGTTTCCTGTGGGGTGGGGTGGTGCACAGGAATGGGTGAAACCATCAAATATCAATATGTACATGTGTATTTATGTATGTCTATGTATGTGTATGTATACATGTGTATGTGTATATGTATGTATACGTGAGAGGGTTGGGGAGAATGATTTGGTAAACAGAGAAGAGGTAGTAAAAGCTTTGCGAAAGATGAAAGCCGGCAAGGCAGCAGGTTTGGATGGTATTGCAATGGAATTTATTAAAAAAGGGGGTGACTGTATTGTTGCTTGGTTGGTAAGGTTATTTAATGTATGTATGACTCATCGTGAGGTGCTTGAGGATTGGCGGAATACTTGCATAGTGCCACTGTACAAAGGCAAAGGGGAAAAAAGTGAGTGCTTAAATTACAGAGGTATAAGTTTGTTGAGTATTCCTGGGAGGGTATTGACTGAGAGGGTGAAGGCATGTACATAGCATCAGATTGGGGAAGAGCAGTGTGGTTTTAGAAGTGGTAGAGGATGTGAGGATCAGGTGTTTGCTTTGAAGAATGTAAGTGAGAAATACTTAGAAAAGCAAATGGATTTGTATGTAGCATTTATGGATCTAGAGAAGGCATATGATAGAGTTGATAGAGATGCTCTGTGGAAGGTATTAAGAATATATGGTATGGGAGGCAAGTTGTTAGAAGCAGTGAAAAGTTTTTATCGAGGATGTAAGGCATGTGTAAGTGTAGGAAGAGAGGAAAGTGATTGGTTCTCAGTGAATGTTGGTCTGCGGCAGGGGTGCGTGATGTCTCTATGGTTGTTTAATTTGTTTATGGATGGGGTTGTTAGGAAGGTAAATGCAAGAGTTTTGGAAAGAGGGGCAAGTATGCAGTCTGTTGTGGATGAGAGAGCTTAGGAAATGAGTCAGTTGTTGTTCACTGATGATACAGTGCTGGTGACTGATTCGTGTGAGATACTGCAGAAGCTGGTGACTGAGTTTGGTAAAGTGTGTGAAAGAAGAAACTTAAGAGTAAATGTGAATAAGAGCAAGGTTATTAGGTACAGTAGGGTTGAGGGTCAAGTCAATTGGGAGGTAAGTTTGAATGGAGAAAAACTGGAGGAAGTAAAGTGTTTTAGATATCTGGGAGTGGATCTGGCAGCGGATGGAACCGTGGAAGTGAATCATAGGGTGGAGGAGGGGGCGAAAATCCTGGGAGCCTTGAAGAACATGTGGAAGTCGAGAACATTATCTCGGAAAGCAAAAATGGGTATGTTTGAAGGAATAGTGGTTCCAACAATGTTGTATGGTTGTGAGGCGCGGGCTATGGATAGAGTTGTGCGCAGGAGGGTGGATGTGCTGGAAATGAGATGTTTGAGGACAATGTGTGGTGTGAGGTGGTTTGATCGAGTAAGTAATGTAAGGGTAAGAGAGATGTGTGGAAATAAAAAGAGCGTGGTTGCGAGAGCAGAAGAGGGTGTTTTGAAATGGTTTGGGCACATGGAGAGAATGAGTGAGGAAAGATTGACCAAGAGGATATATGTGTTGGAGGTGGAGGGAATGAGAAGTGGGAGACCAAATTGGAGGTGGCAAGATGGAGTGAAAAAGATTTTGAGTGATCGGGGCCAGAACATGCAGGAGGGTGAAAGGCGGGCAAGGAATAGAGTGAATTGGATCGATGTGGTATACCGGGGTCGACGTGCTGTCAGTGGATTGAATCAGGGCATGTGAAGCATCTGGGGTAAACAATGGAAAGTTGTGTGGAGCCTGGATGTGGAAAGGGAGCTGTGGTTTCGGGCATTATTGCATGACAGCTAGAGACTGAGTGTGAACGAATGGGGCCTTTGTTGTCTTTTCCTAGCGCTACCTCGCACACATGAGGGGGGAGGGGGTTGGTATTCCATGTGTGGCGAGGTGGCGATGGGAATGAATAAAGGCAGACAGTGTGAACTGTGTGCATGGGTATATATGTATGTGTCTGTGTGTGTGTATATATATGTGTACATTGAGATGTATAGGTATGTATATTTGCGTGTGTGTATATGCATTGTGTATGGGGGTGGGTTGGGCCATTTCTTTCGTCTGTTTGCACTACCTCGCAAACGCGGGAGACAGCGACAAAGCAAAATAAATAAATAAATAAATAAATAAATATGTATATATATATATACATATATATATATATATATATATATATATATATATTTTTTTTTTTTTTTTTTTTTTTTTTATACTTTGTCGCTGTCTCCCGCGTTTGCGAGGTAGCGCAAGGAAACAGACGAAAGAAATGGCCCAACCCCCCCCATACACATGTACATACACACGTCCACACACACAAATATACATACCTACACAGCTTTCCCTGGTTTACCCCGGACGCTTCACATGCCTTGATTCAATCCACTGACAGCACGTCAACCCCTGTATACCACATCGCTCCAATTCACTCTATTCCTTGCCCTCCTTTCACCCTCCTGCATGTTCAGGCCCCGATCACACAAAATCTTTTTCACTCCATCTTTCCACCTCCAATTTGGTCTCCCTCTTCTCCTCGTTCCCTCCACCTCCGACACATATATCCTCTTGGTCAATCTTTCCTCACTCATTCTCTCCATGTGCCCAAACCATTTTAAAACACCCTCTTCTGCTCTCTCAACCACGCTCTTTTTATTTCCACACATCTCTCTTACCCTTACGTTACTTACTCGATCAAACCACCTCACACCACACATTGTCCTCAAACATCTCATTTCCAGCACATCCATCCTCCTGCGCACAACTCTATCCATAGCCCACGCCTCGCAACCATACAACATTGTTGGAACTACTATTCCTTCAAACATACCCATTTTTGCTTTCCGGGATAATGTTCTCGACTTCCACACATTTTTCAAGGCTCCCAAAATTTTCACCCCCTCCCCCACCCTATGATCCACTTCCGCTTCCATGGTTCCATCCGCTGACAGATCCACTCCCAGATATCTAAAACACTTCACTTCCTCCAGTTTTTCACCATTCAAACTCACCTCCCAATTGACTTGACACTCAACCCTACTGTACCTAATAACCTTGCTCTTATTCACATTTACTCTTAACTTTCTTCTTCCACACACTTTACCAAACTCCGTCACCAGCTTCTGCAGTTTCTCACATGAATCCGCCACCAGCGCTGTATCATCAGCGAACAACAACTGACTCACTTCCCAAGCTCTCTCATCCCCAACAGACTTCATACTTGCCCCTCTTTCCAAGACTCTTGCATTTACCTCCCTAACAACCCCATCCATAAACAAATTAAACAACCATGGAGACATCACACACCCCTGCCGCAAACCTACATATATATATATATATATATATATATATATATATATATATATATATATATATTATCCCTGGGGATAGGGGATTAAGAATACTTCCCACATATTCCCTGCGTGTCGTAGAAGGCGACTAAAAGGGGAGAGAGCGGGGGGCTGGAAATCCTCCCCTCTTTTTTTTTTATAATTTTCCAAAAGAAGGAACAGAGGGGGCCAGGTGAGGATATTTCAAAAAAGGCCCAGTCCTCTGTTCCTAACGCTACCTCGCTAACGCGGGAAATGGCGAATAGTTTAAAAGAAAGAAATATATATATATATATATATATATATATATATATATATATATATATATATATATATATATATATATATATATGTGTATGTGTATATGAGTGGATGGGTCTTTCTTCATCTATCTCCAGGTGTTACCTCACTGATGCAGGAAATAGTGATCAAGTATAATACATAAATGAATAAATCTATCCTTCAATACCCTAAAAGTACTTTATAGTACTACAGTGATCCCAAAAATACAGAAGTGAAATAGTGCATCACAGAATTACTGTATCACTGTATCACTTCTATTGTCAACATCATCATATTCCAAATAAGTACTCCATATCTTCTAGTGATAACACTAAAAAACAATATGGGCTTAGCATTCTTACTAGGCTACATTTCTTACTTTGAATATGTTGTCAATGCCCTCGTCAACATCTAAACCAAGAGAAGTGCATGGGAGATGCTGCTCTACCAGGTGGGTGAAACGTTTTGAGAGAGGGTGAAGAGTGACAAGCTGCTCTGGGGTTATGATAATGCCATCCTGAAGAACAATTGAGTTAGAATGAGACAGAGGTGGGATGATGCCAATGCTTATATGATGTACTCAATGGAGAACCAGTTAGTATGTCCATATACAATACTGTATGCTGTAATCATATGAGCATTTCTGTTTACAATTTGATTACCTTAGTAAATGACACTTGTAAGAGGCAATGAAAAATGATAACCAAAAGTGACAAAACTTTCAGATAATATGTCCTTAGATACCTTGCATATCTCATTTTATGAAATGCAAGTCAGGAACAAATATACCATTTCTTTATTTTTAGTCATGATTTTCTAAACCAAACAAAAGTCCCATTATGTTAAACTTACTCTAAATCATGGCAATAAGATATAATCCAATTCAAAAACTTAAGAAACAGGTTCAGATTTGGGAAAGGCACTGCTTCCCTAATACCAGACTTCATGGAAACAATGCTTTAAAGCCATTCAAAAATTTATGAAGTAAAATCTATCATATGAAAAACATTAACTGAATGTAGGACTACCTATATTTGCATAACTGATTAATGGTGCAGCTTCTACATTTACATGCATGTTGATAAAAATACCAGTTCTAACTTTTTGAATATCCTTTTCATTTTCAAGATGGTTTAAAATACGAGGGTATCCACTTCATCAAAATGTGCAATCTTTAAACAATAATCTCTATCAGTTCTTCAAAAGTTTGCAGGAAGGATGCCATAATAAGTTACTAAATCCAACGTCATCTAAAAATAACTTCAGAAATGTGTTGAAGTGACAACAGCTTACTGACAATCAGTAAAAAATACAAATAAGAAGGTTATGTGCAAAACACCACAAATGTTTTATTCATGACTAAAAGCAGCAACAGTAGTGATGAATGTCAAACTTACCAAACCACTATCACTACAATTGTTAACAGTGATGACATGAGTGACATTTGAGGAACGGAAGTGGCAGACATCTGGCTGGATATTCACCCACTCCCCATCAATATACACACTGGTCAAGTGGGATGCCACCAATTGGTCTGTGAGTGTCAACACTGAGTCCACACTTAGATCTGGGGATCTGTGAAAAGTAAGGGAGATATCAAAATGGAAAAATATGAGTGTTTCTTTTTCACATGACAGCAAGATGATACTACTGGTGAAAAAATTCAGGCATTTCATCATTTCTTTCTATGAAAAGAAAGTGTAATTCTCATTTCCCAGAGAAATAAAGCTGTAGCAAGCCACAGCTTTTGATGAGCAATTACACTACAAAAATCAATGAGGATAGTAATCTAATTAAATGCTATAAAATCATGCATATCTAAATATCAGTAGAAGTTCAAGTTAGTTGTGCTTATTGTCTAAAAAATGATATTGAAATTTAGCAGACATGAATGAGTACGTTTTCCCAAACCCCTATAACAAAAATGGTTCTGTATCTATACATGAGACAATTTTTGTTCCATGGAATACTTAATTCGATCCTCAAATAAGGCTGCATAACTTCTCTTTCACTAACCTGATTATAAGCCTCACACTCCTCGGCTGGTGTGAAAGGAGCTTGGGTTGGACTAGGTAGAAAACTGGGTCAGGGAGGCCACCAAAATAATGATGGAGCTCTGCTTCTGTCATATTCCTCAGCAGTTCCTTTAAATATGCAGTAGTATGAAGCAGGGTCATTAATCCCTGCTTAATCAATATACTATTCTACAACAACAGCAGGGTCACTCAACACGGTGGATCATCAAAGTGTACAGTAAACCTCCATGGTAAGTCGAGAGCCTTTCAGTGAGTGCCATGTCCCACCACATATGGACATCCCTAATGAACCTTCAATAGAAGCTGTCTACAGCCTAGGAATCACAGACCTGTTGCCTTGCCCCAGTCTAATCTGGTATCCTTTCATCTATAAGGCAAAGAGTGGATGAATAACTGGATTGAGTGTGTGTTCAGCAAAAAATGATATGCTTGAAGCCACACAGGTTTTTCAGTGTGCGAGTGGAGGTGGCCATAGGATTCTTGGGGCCCTGGGCAACAGGGTCATTTGGGTCCACTCTGAGGCTTATTCTGATAATCTTTGGGTAAGTAAAATATTTCAAATTTCAACTTCACATTACCCTAACCGTGAAGTATATTATCAATTTCAACTTCACTTTGCCCCATCCATGAAGTATATTTTCGATTTCAACTTCACTTTGTCCAACCCATGAAACTGCAACTGAGGTAACTTGTTATAATACTGATTACATGTATATAACAAAAGTTTATTCATATAATACATAGAATAGGAACGTTTCAGGGACCCCAAAATGTGGGTGTGCCAGAGAATCATCTGGTTTTGCTCTCCCCTAAAGCCACGACTGGTGGAAGTTCCTTAAAATGAGTACAAAATTATGCACAATGCTATATGTCAATAGCACGTTACTTAACATGCACTTCAATCTGGAATATTGGTGAAATGTTTCAAGAATATATCGTGTCATCATTTTGGTGTAATCTCTGACTATTCACAACCTGATTATCATTTTAAGAATTCATCACAAAAACCATGCCAAAAAATGGTGTCGCTTCGGTATATGATTTGAGAATGTCTTCTGAACACTCCCATTTCAGATAAAATGATCAGACAAAGGATTTGAAAAGGAGAAAGGTGTGGGTCTCTTGGAAAACAGATATGCAAATGGTATATTTTTACGCTGATTGAGAGATTATGGAAGGTAAAGCAAAAACTGTAATGATAACGTAAAAAATCATTCTTGAGTAATCGATGTGTTATAATCAGTAATGCGTAAACCCAGGTTCTTCCTGTTTCTTTTCCTAAAACCTGTCAGACTTTCATACCTCTTCCGATAGCTCTGTAATTCCCATGCTCAATGAACGCACTTTCTCACGTTGCAAGTTGTGACTCTACATACTTAATATATGCTGAGCTGTGTCTTATCAGCTTTAAACTTAGCCTTGACAGGTCTAATAAAGCTCATTAAGTCTAACGTTTCGCTCATATAGAGCCAAATGACAATAATATTGCTACACATACCTCTTTAAAAGCTGTCTCACTCTCAATAGTCAGGGTCTCCGTCTCGCCGACCTGCAGGATGAGAATCGCTCCAGTGATGGCCATCATGAGCGGCGGCAGCAGCATCCAGCTCCATCGGCGGGGTCCCATCACGACGGTCTCAGCCTACCTGCCACCGTCAGCGACGTCGAAGTCAACACACCTTGGCGCACTGGGGTCAACTGAACTCACTCGGGTCACGAAGCAGATGACCTCGGCTCCTCAAAGGGGGGGGGGGGGGGGTCACACACAATCAGAACCTGCCTTGACCTGACTACCCAGATATAGATGACTGATTTGAGACAGCGAAAATGTCTCAAAACAGAATATCCCTGTTTTCAAAGACGGAGAAACGAATAGAAAACAATATAAACACGATGAGGAAAGAACTGGAACATCATCAGAGACCGAATAAGAATCATTTACTCTACGAATATGTTCTTTCCTGATCTATACATAAAAAAATCAAGCGAATTCCTTTATACTGTCCGGAAAGAACGCCCTAAATATACAAAAACGGGCCCTACGCGTTTGTCTGTCAAGGCAAAAATCACATTAAACTGCATTTACAATTCAGATAATGACGTGAGCACTTGTATTCAGTGGCTTCCAAGGAAGAGAACATGGGAAGGAATGAGAATTCCCGGTCTATCATAGAACAAAAGAAGCGGGAGTGGGAGACAATGGAGAAAAATTTGTCATGTCTCAAAATACTTGCTCTTGATAGCGATGGCTGCTCAAACTTTGAGTATGAGGGTATAGCCCCTTTAAACTGACCCTTAAGGTCGAGAACATATACAGGGCCATCATACTCAACGGCCGTGGGACTGTCCTGCACAAGATGGTAACAAATATGAACAAAATGAATAATTAGCCCCTTTTGAAAGTCTTGAAAAAACACGAAGAAATTAGTTCAAAGTCGTGACAACGACGCGCCTACGTCAGTCGGGCATATCAGACAGATTCCACGGGAGGTGACAGACATCAAAGACCTTTTTTCACCAGGTTTAATATACGTGTCTATAATAGTAAACGTTTATTCTCGTAAGTCGGGTTCCAGGCTCTTGGTCTGGGCTGCCCAACACTTCAGGCCGACTTGGTATAATGGGGCTTTCACGTAAAATGAAAGATTAAAGATCCATATTGTTTGGATCGAAACGGGGTTAATATATTGCTTGACAAATGTCGCAAAGAGAACAATAAGAAATACATAAACGGTTCACTCAGAAACAGGTAATTCATAATTTACCTGAACCACTATATTGTTCCAGAATATTCGAGTAAGACGATGTTGGAGACATGAAACATCTCTTTATCCTACAAATACAAGGGGCCTTATACTAAGTACCTATTTCTGAAATCCAGATGAATTTATTATACTCTGTGCTTATATCAATAAAGAAATGATGCGAGTCTCGCGTAATTCTAATAATGTATCAAAATCCATAGAAATTACATGGACCCACATTACCTTACATAAAATGCCAGAGCAGTTATGTCATCATTCTACTGCAAATAGTTCTACGGCATGCGCTTCAGTTATCAGTGAAAAGAAAATAATTATAATTCTGTCTCTCCGAGTCTCTGATTTGGCACTAACAATTCATAGATTTAGGAAATATTCTCAGCCATGTGATTAATGCGCATTGTGACCTTTATATACAAGCTAACAGTTAATAGATTTAGGAAATAATCTCGGCCAAGTGATTAATGCGCATTGTCTGATCTTTAAACAAGTTCAATGCGGAAGTATACACTATCAATATGACCCGAAGGAGTCAGGTCAGTGGGTCAAGTCTCTTGGGAACTCTGTCTGGGTCACCAGTGGTACTTCCCACACAAACATACACACACACTAAGACTTAATTCGACAATTCAATCTCATTTATCACGGTATAAAGATTTACTCTCCCCGAAGAATATACGATGCAAAAAAAAAAAAAAAAAAAAAAAAAAAAAAAGGCATTCTCCTACAAGACTGAACACGCAACACTCAACGTAATGCGTTTGACTTTATAATATGTCAGTAAGCTATGAATGTTTAATAAGTTCACGAAAAACCTAAAACATGTATATCTAGGAAGTCCACTAAGCATATCTGGCATATCATCGTGGTGAGGCTTAACTGTTGTCTCTGACCGAGGGGGAGAACGCCATTTGGATTCCTCTCCTTTTGTACCTTTACGTACTTGATGCTACTTTTGGTTATTAATGAAAAGGAGTTTTTCTTGGTAAAGTAATCTGTTGGAAATATCTACGCAGGTTATCCCCGGTGTTTAGGTTCCAATCTCTCAAGGTTCCTACGCTCTATCTATCTATCTATCTATCTATCTATATATATATATATATATATATATATATATATATATATATATATATATATATATATATTCTTTCTTTCATACTATTCGCCATTTCCCGCCTCAGTGAGGTAGCGTTAAGAACAGAGGACTGGGCCTCTGAGGAAACATCCTCACCCGGCCCCCTTCTCTGTTCCTTCCTTTGGAAAAAAAAAAAAAAGAGGGATAACTCTATCAACCAACAGGATTTTGCTCACCTAATGAATCGCCAGTTTTAGCTGAGGTGCTTGTAAAATATTGCCCAACGTATCAACTTTTCTTACAATTTCATTATTACCATAAAGAAGTCCATCTTCATCCAAGGGAGTGTAAAGATATGATCAAAATGCTTACGTAAGGGAACCTAATGAGGATTTCAACGCTTTTATTACATACATTTCTTAAGTATAAATCTGTAAGGGGAATGCTATGGTCTGATCACGCTTGCTTTCTTATTGTAACTATTGAGGAGGACTGGGAACAGATGTGTACAGTTAGTCCTGTATTTTTCTCCTTTCTCCTCAATAGTAACCACCATACTCAATTCTATTTTGTGGGTTACGTTCAACAAAATTCATCTTCAAAAACTGGCATTCAACCTCACAATGAATTGTGGTCACATTATAGAAAAACATTTAAAAGTTAGGACTTGAAAGACTCCATACTAAATATGTAATATAATAAAATTTCTATTAGCTACGCTACTCAAAGATGGAAAGTAAATTCCCAAGGGAGGGTGTATGCCTGACATGCCTTCACCTCACTAGTGACTGTAGGATATGTAGGTCAGCGACTACTACTTCATGTAGTAGAGGTGTTTGTCTATTTTTTCCTCGCCAAAACCTATAATGTCTTCCTTTATAGGGCTGAGAGTTAGAAGAAGCATGAAAAGCTCACACTTCTTGAAATAAGAAGAGGTACCCATCTGTGATCCTTTCGAAGCATTATGATATACTTTAGAAAAAGTGACAGAGTCTATCCTTGAAAACTAAAAAATATTCTTTACTTCAAACTTGGTCTATACTACAATAAGCTTTAATTGAAAATGAAGTGACCAATGATCACATCACTGCCTTCAATTCTAAAACAGCAACAAACTAACAAGAGATGTCATCCAACCTTGAAATCAGCATCAGAAAATTAATATTTCACAAATTATTATTGTCCTCGTGTATCTTCAAAGTTTAACTTGGGTATGTTTCTCTTTGCACTCCATTCACACAAAAAACTTTATGTCATATTCATACATATAATTCTTGGGCACTAAAATGAATACAACTTCCAGCTTATCCATTTAAAAGAGTTAGTACATGTTTCCAAGTACTTTTATTCTTTCCGGAAATATTTTTTCAAAGAAAAACTGGAAAACTTCAATTCATATGAAGCATTCATTTTTAAGAGAAACAAACTAATCCTCATCCTATACACTTCTATGGTCAGCAGGAGGACAAACCAAATTTTCTTTTCTTATTTGTTGTGACAATATGTTGCTACACAGCTGACTTCCTAATGGTCTCAACATAGTGAGAAGCCAAGTAGTTTGCTGCCATCAAGGAGCATTACTTTGAATGAACTAATTAGCCATGTTGGTGTGTGGCAAAATACGTGAAAAAAAAATGCTGGTGACTGGCGAGAATTCAACTACCAGTTGTAGAAGAGTAAACACTGTTGGGTAGTCTGACATTCTATTTTATGGGGTCATTGCTGTCCACTCTCAACGCAAAATATTAACTTCGTTAGGACTGATGTTGACAATGATAAACAGTCTACATGGAATGGGCAGTTTATTTGGAGCAGCAAGGCAGTTCAAGTGATTGGGAAGAAGTAAAAGTAAATGAGGGTGATTAATAATCCCAAGGAAAGATAACTAACATACCCGGTCTATAACATAAAATATACACATATAATATATTCATAAAAAACGTATATGTCATATAACTACTCTGCATATATTTCTTCATTTCACAATAAAATCAAATCTAGTTTAATCAATGCACTCATCACAGATCACAGTAAAGTATGAAATTTCTTATACATACCTTAATAATCTATTCATCTGACATTTATTGAATGAACAAAATAAATTCCTATAAGAATTATCAAGAACGAAAATATTTCTCCAAGGTATTACTCCCAAGTCTCATTATTTTCTTTCCCTTTTTCGAAATATTTCCTTTTCTTTTACAACTTATTTGTGGCTGGGACTGACTAGATTGATTGGCTTTTGAAAATCCAGAGACGATTTTGCTACTGCTGGATTGTCGTGACTGAGATGCATCCTGATGCAGAATTTTACTAATTGCATTATTGTTCAGGCACTCATCCACATGTTTATTCAAGGAACCTATGTCCCTAAAGCACTTCTGTTCACATACAGGGCACAAAAATTCATCCAATGGGTCTGGCAATACCTCTGTACATCTTTCTTCACTGACTTCATTCATTGAAAGGTCTTGGCAACTATCAGAAGGCTTGAAGCTTTGCTCATGGACATTTTGAAGATCCCAAATCTCATCCATACTATCACTGACATCTGAATCAGAACAAATGATTTGTGGAATTCTATGAATAGTTTTCACTTTATCTATATCATGTCGTGATGTGATTGAACTTTTCAAATATTTTGTATTATCAATAGTGTTCTTTCCCTTTTCATGTGGCTTTGCACGAGGAGACCTGCTGGTGGAATCAGTTTCAAGACAAGAGTCAATATGGACATTAAAGTCAGCCAAATTAGTGGCCTTTATCTCATTCCCACACACTGGACATTCATAATTCACAATCTTTAAGTTATCTGAAGTTTCTCCAGGTTGTGTTGTACAGCAAACTACCGATAAATATTTGTCTGAGTCATCAGTATTTTTCATACTTTCAGCTATCATGTCATTTGTCTGTAAAACAGATGCTGGTGCTGAGCTCACATCTTTACATGATGGAGTTTCATCACAAGCATGCTGGATATCTTCAACAGCTGACTGACTGTCAACAGTGCTAACCGACACATCATGGACTAATTTCTCTACACGCGAAGCTTTATTGCATGACTTTGTTTTTGGTTGTGTAGATCGTAAAAACATTTGTGTCAAAGTAGGCTGATGATGTGGACCTAGTTCTGAGGAATTCATGAGTGTTGACATGCGTACACCCAATAAACGCAGAGACAGAGGTTGCACTGAAGCATCCATTTCATGCTGTAAGAGTCGCTTTGCACAAGAAATCATTACATCATATGCACGGGTAGCATCTGGTAAAGTTTGTGCTCTAGTCTTAGTCTGGAAATCTGTAGTTTTCAATTTAAGGGTAAAAACTTTTCCCAAAATATCTTTTTGTTCCATTTCATCAGCTAACTCCTGACATAACTCATCAGTTAGTCTAAAAAGAGTTTTTCTGTCTGCTGTGCCTCGGAAAGTAGTCTCTGTACTTATTGATTTGCGATCTTTTTCTGTCCATGACTCTAGAGTCGTATGACCCAGTCCCAAAGCAATGCTTATGAAACTGTTATAGCTAATGTCTGAAAAGAGGAGTTTGAGCAGACCACGCTTCTCCAGTAAATGTGAGCAGACAGTGATGTCTAGGGCCTGAAGCTGTTGCTCTGTCACATTTCCAATGCCACAAACCTGCAATAAACAATTTCAATTTGTAAAACCCTACAGCTAACAGATGATTAAGCTCATCTTATAACTAAAGAGCTAAACCATAAGTCCCAAAGATGTGAAGGTAACAGAATAAATTTACAAGTCATGGTACCAAGGCTTATCTCTAAGCATACGAAGACAAATGAACAGACAATGGACTAAAGGCAAGTCATTCTCCAGATATTCATCCCTCAACGTTTGAAAGAATAAAACCATACAATGCAGGAAACAACGAAGCAAGCTACCATCTTCCTTAAACATGCTGACAATGGTGAATATAAAACAATGAGTGAAGGTAAGGTAAAATAAAGAGGGAAGGAAGAAAAGATAGAAAGAGAATGTTTATGATGATGGAGTAAATAATCCAAGGATTAAATGGGAAGCGATGACACACGAAATCTGTGTAAATTGTTTGAGTTACACAGTTGTGACTTTTGACTTTGAAATTAGTGCCAAGTGAGCTACTGTACTTAGTGCCACACTAAACAATGACCCTACTCACCCTATACAACTAGATGACTTGTATCCAAATGTAAATGCAGTCTCTTTGCCAACAAACACAACCACAGTGATCCAACACACAGACCAGACTGATCTTGACAACTTATGGTAAAGATATGCCAACAATGAAACAATTTTGAAGGGACCACAAAATCCTCATCATTACACACAACACTGCTGATTAGCAGAATGACACATCATGATACAGAACAGGGTCTGGATGAAAATCATGCAGGACTGTGTCTGTAACTTTCAGGAATTTAAAATGTCATCCCAAAAGTTCAATGGAATGTCACTATAATTACAAAGGAGTTTTGTTTTGAGGAAATAGATGTAGCTGACATGAAGGAGATACCTGCAGCATAATAGGATTGGGAAAATAATGATTTACTGGTCCTAGAATCACAATGTCCTGAAGAAACACTGCATGTTGAAACATCAACTCTGTCTATCAATCTATCCATATCTCTAACTCATGTTCTCTTCAAGAACTCCCTCAAAGGGTTGGCCAAGGCAAAAGTGTCTCCATTTCTGAACTTGTGATGCTTCTTACCTTTCAGTGCCTCACCCTTAACCAGCCACTGGCAGAGAGCAACTCTAGAGCAGAGCATTCAGAGGCACCTGCCAAATGTTCCTACTAACTACTTCTGTTTAAATCTTCCAGGGTACTGCTACCTAATGCTTCCATCTATGGTTCCTAACTACTTCTTCTGCCTAATGCTCCCATCTAATGTTCCTACCTACTTCTTCTGCCTAATGTTTCTACCTAATGATCCTACCTGATACCGATGATCCCCAACTTACGATAGTTCAATTTACGATTTTTCAACTTTATGGTGGTGAGATATTCAACACTTTGTTATCAAACAGGCTTTGTATTAGATGCTTTTGTCCAGCTGTAGAATAATGTAAGTGTTCTAAGAACATTTAAGGTAAGCTAGGGTAGGCTACGATGTTCAGTAGGTTAGATGTACAGTATTAAATTTATCAAAAGTAGTTTTGACTTACATTTTCAAATTACGATGAGTTCCTCAAAACGTAACCCCATCGTAAGTTAAGGAGCATCTGCACTTCCATCTATTGCTCCAATGATCTTGCCAAAAAGCAGGGTTAGTGCACAGCAAATGTTAACTACTAAATGCCTGTGTGACACTATTCAGCTTATTGAAGAAACAATAGAGATTTTGTAAAAGGATGGTCATAAGAAAGATCACTGTCCTTAACTTGCTTTGCTAGCGGCAAACATCATTCACTGTTAAAAGACTTCTATCAGTAGAGGAAAACCGAGTCAATCCAAAAGTCTTTTGAAAAATCCTTCAATAGAAGCCACAGTAGCCTACACATCTGGTTTCACCTAAATGTTCACTTACAATTTCCTCTACAGATGATGAGGCAGACAATCCTGTCCCCTCATCTGTCTAACTCCATTTGCCCCTCCACCTTAACCCATTTCTATAAGCAAGCTTGACAACCATCTCTGGTGAGTGTTCATGTTATTAATATTGTACCTTATTACAGAATAACTTTTACATATGGATATATATTGTATATCAAATGGGAAACAGAAGAAGGAGCAACGCGGGGAGTGCTCATCCTCCTCGAAGGCTCAGAGTGGGGTGCCTAAATGTGTGTGGATGTAACCAAGATGTGAAAAAAGGAGAGATAGGTAGTATGTTTGAGGAAAGGAACCTGGATGTTTTGGCTCTGAGTGAAACGAAGCTCAAGGGTAAAGGGGAAGAGTGGTTTGGAAATGTCTGGGGAGTGAAGTCAGGGGTTAGTGAGAGGACAAGAGCAAGGGAAGGAGTAGCAATACTCCTGAAACAGGAGTTGTGGGAGTATGTGATAGAATGTAAGAAAGTAAATTCTCGATTAATATGGGTAAAATTGAAAGTTGATGGAGAGAGGTGGGTGATTATTGGTGCATATGCACCTGGGCATGAGAAGAAAGATCATGAGAGGCAAGTGTTTTGGGAGCAGCTAAATGAGTGTGTTAGCGGTTTTGATGAACGAGACCGGGTTATAGTGATGGGTGATTTGAATGCAAAGGTGAGTAATGTGGCAGTCGAGGGAATAATTGGTATGCATGGGGTGTTCAGTGTTGTAAATGGAAATGGTGAAGAGCTTGTAGATTTATGTGCTGAAAAAGGACTGATGATTGGGAATACCTGGTTTAAAAAGCGAGATATACATAAGTATACTTATGTAAGTAGGAGAGATGGCCAGAGAGCGTTATTGGATTACGTGTTAATTGACAGGTGTGCGAAAGAGAGACTTTTGGATGTCAATGTGCTGAGAGGTGCAACTGGAGGGATGTCTGATCATTATCTTGTGGAGGCTAAGGTGAAGATTAGTATGGGTTTTCAGAAAAGAGGAGTGAATGTTGGGGTGAAGAAGGTGGTGAGAGTAAGTGAGCTTGGGAAGGAGACCTGTGTGAAGAAGTATCAGGAGAGACTGTGTACAGAATGGAAAAAGGTGAGAACAATGGAAGTAAGGGGAGTGGGGGAGGAATGGGATGTATTTAGGGAATCAGTGATGGATTGCGCAAAAGATGCTTGTGGCATGAGAAGAGTGGGAGGTGGGCTGTTTAGAAAGGGTAGTGAGTGGTGGGATGAAGAAGTAAGAGTATTAGTGAAAGAGAAGAGAGAGGCATTTGGACGATTTTTGCAGGGAAAAAATGCAATTGAGTGGGAGAAGTATAAAAGAAAGAGACAGGAGGTCAAGAGAAAGGTGCAAGAGGTGAAAAAAAGGGCAAATGAGAGTTGGGGTGAGAGACTATCAGTAAATTTTAGGGAGAATAAAAAGATGTTCTGGAAGGAGGTAAATAGGGTGCGTAAGACAAGGGAGCAAATGGGAACTTCAGTGAAGGGCGTAAATGGGGAGGTGATAACAAGTAGTGGTGATGTGAGAAGGAGATGGAATGAGTATTTTGAAGGTTTGTTGAATGTGTCTGATGACAGAGTGGCAGATATAGGGTGTTTGGGTCGAGGTGGTGTGCAAAGTGAGAGGGTTAGGGAAAATGATTTGGTAAACAGAGAAGAGGTAGTAAAAGCTTTGCGGAAGATGAAAGCCGGCAAGGCAGCAGGTTTGGATGGTATTGCAGTGGAATTTATTAAAAAAGGGGGTGACTGTATTGTTGACTGGTTGGTAAGGTTATTTAATGTATGTATGACTCATGGTGAGGTGCCTGAGGATTGGCGGAATGCGTGCATAGTGCCATTGTACAAAGGCAAAGGGGATAAGAGTGAGTGCTCAAATTACAGAGGTATAAGTTTGTTGAGTATTCCTGGTAAATTATATGGGAGGGTATTGATTGAGAGGGTGAAGGCATGTACAGAGCATCAGATTGGGGAAGAGCAGTGTGGTTTCAGAAGTGGTAGAGGATGTGTGGATCAGGTGTTTGCTTTGAAGAATGTATGTGAGAAATACTTAGAAAAGCAAATGGATTTGTATGTAGCATTTATGGATCTGGAGAAGGCATATGATAGAGTTGATAGAGATGCTCTGTGGAAGGTATTAAGAATATATGGTGTGGGAGGCAAGTTGCTAGAAGCAGTGAAAAGTTTTTATCGAGGATGTAAGGCATGTGTACGTGTGGGAAGAGAGGAAAGTGATTGGTTCTCAGTGAATGTAGGTTTGCGGCAGGGGTGTGTGATGTCTCCATGGTTGTTTAATTTGTTTATGGATGGGGTTGTTAGGGAGGTGAATGCAAGAGTCTTGGAAAGAGGGGCAAGTATGAAGTCTGTTGGGGATGAGAGAGCTTGGGAAGTGAGTCAGTTGTTGTTCGCTGATGATACAGCGCTGGTGGCGGATTCATGTGAGAAACTGCAGAAGCTGGTGACGGAGTTTGGTAAAGTGTGTGGAAGAAGAAAGTTAAGAGTAAATGTGAATAAGAGCAAGGTTATTAGGTACAGTAGGGTTGAGGGTCAAGTCAATTGGGAGGTGAGTTTGAATGGAGAAAAACTGGAGGAAGTGAAGTGTTTTAGATATCTGGGAGTGGATCTGTCAGCGGATGGAACCATGGAAGCGGAAGTGGATCATAAGGTGGGGGAGGGGGCGAAAATTTTGGGAGCCTTGAAAAATGTGTGGAAGTCGAGAACATTATCCCGGAAAGCAAAAATGGGTATGTTTGAAGGAATAGTAGTTCCAACAATGTTGTATGGTTGCGAGGCGTGGGCTATGGATAGAGTTGTGCGCAGGAGGATGGATGTGCTGGAAATGAGATGTTTGAGGACAATGTGTGGTGTGAGGTGGTTTGATCGAGTAAGTAACGTAAGGGTAAGAGAGATGTGTGGAAATAAAAAGAGCGTGGTTGAGAGAGCAGAAGAGGGTGTTTTGAAATGGTTTGGGCACATGGAGAGAATGAGTGAGGAAAGATTGACCAAGAGGATATATGTGTCGGAGGTGGAGGGAGCGAGGAGAAGAGGGAGACCAAATTGGAGGTGGAAAGATGGAGTGAAAAGGATTTTGTGTGATCGGGGCCTGAACATGCAGGAGGGTGAAAGGAGGGCAAGGAATAGAGTGAATTGGAGCGATGTGGTATACAGGGGTTGACGTGCTGTCAGTGGATTGAATCAAGGCATGTGAAGCGTCCGGGGTAAACCAAGGAAAGCTGTGTAGGTATGTATATTTGCGTGTGTGGACGTGTGTATGTACATGTGTATGGGGGGGGTTGGGCCATTTCTTTCGTCTGTTTCCTTGCGCTATCTCGCAAACGCGGGAGACAGCGACAAAGTATAAAAAAAAAAAAAAAAAATCAACTTATTTTGTCTTTCATTCAAATAATAGTCTTATGTCCCATTGAATGTAACGAGCCTTTGTACATGAATTCATGTGCAAAAAATGGATTTGCTTTTGTGCTTAAGTTAAACTTTTAGGGTACATAACCCTCATGTTAACTTGGATGACTTGTACCTTTTGTTCAAAGTATGAAAAATGGAGGTACCTGCATCAGTTGCAAATACATAATTCCTCAGCAAACATTTTAAGCAACAACACTACAGGCTCTTCACTATTTGCTGAATGTAAATCTTAGAGCTCAGAGAGATTTCACTTATGCAACTGCCCAAGTGAATTTTTTTTTTTAAATATAGATGAACAGACATCCACATATTACAGCTCCTTTTTGTATACAATTTTCCTCACACTCTTTCTCTCTCCTTTTTAACCTAAATTCTTAATTTACGGGCTAGCCTTAATCAGAATTTCTGTACTTGAGCATACAAAAAATACAATTGTTCTTACTTTACGTATGGGAAGTGCAGAAACAAACTCGAGAATCTGCTGACGGTCAGGAGGTAAATAAAATTGTCCGTTGGGCTTGTTCATGTCACTGCATACTTTTGCCAAACGAGTGTTAGGTGCAATACCTGAAAGTACATCAAATGCAGTCAATACAACTAAATCTACATACATCAAGTTCACTGATGCTATAACCTTCCTTCAAATGAAATCATCACTGCATGGAATCTCTTATCTACTGAAAATGTCAATACTATAATACTATTTTTTCATTTCATTTATGTATTAACTTTTCATTTCCAGCTTCAGACCTTTCTCTCACATGGTAAGTTGTTTGATTTCAGGATCTTCTGCCTCTTTGATCTGTAAATTTAAACTGTGGAAAACTGCATCAAACTAAAGCAAATCACTTACCACAAAAGTATCAGTTTATAAATTCCTACCAAGTACACCAACATTGCATATACATATCTAAACTGTGGAAAACTGCATCAAACTAAAGCAAATCACTTACCACAAAAGTATCAGTTTATAAATTCCTACCAAGTACACCAACATTGCATATACATATTTTTCCAAACTGGTCTACGTATATGCATCATCAAACCACTAAAGTATATTGTTACATTTTCATTTTCAATTGCAATTACTGAAATTATACATTTTCTAAGAAAAGTATACCTTATCACCGAGACGTACCTTCAAGATGATTACAGGCCAAGATGGAACTGAAATGGTTCAATGATATTTAGGTCTATCATCACAACTCCATTCTCAATTCAGTGGAATATTTAAAGTACAGACATCCTCCGATCATAGCTCCATCTTTCTTTTTTTTCTTACATCAACCCAAGTTAAATGTGTTAAAAATGAAACAAAAACTTCCACACTAATGAAAATGCTTCATACTTTTTCACCTTATATACAAAGCTGATTCATTAACAGAAACCAAGGTCTCCACTCAAAATTGTTCATTTAAAAATATGTTTCCATTGCATTTGATCCCTAATCATTCTTTTATCATATAAAATATTCCTGGCCACAATAAAATTTCTTACTAATTCCACCCCCCATCTCTTCTGTTATCTTTTACAATACCACAGTATATTTCCTTGACCAGCCTATCATCCTAAAAGATTTTCATTGAATCACCTTTCAAATGATTTCTTCACATCCAATTACTCTCTCACATCTTCATTCTGTCTATCTTCACATTGCCAACTGTTATCCAAATGTCATCTGACACTACTTCCCTTATTGTCATGAGACTGATATCACAAAAAAGTTTTGCATCTATATTTTGACCAACAATGTTTTTGCCTACGTGAGAAGAATGATGGTCATCTTGGTATGTATACACTAAAGGGGAGGTATGGGTGAGAAAGTATACAAAAAGAAAACACAGGTAAGTACTCAAAGAGGACACTGACATTCAAAGGAAAGTCACACAACTAAAAGTTGGCAATTAATATGGTCAAATTGAGTTATAAACTGGAGAAAGAACATTTACCATGATACCATATGTGACTAGGGTTATCTAATTAAAAGTTAATGACAAAACAACACAGAAGATGTACTTGCCTGCACTGGCTGTTAACTGAGTCTTTACTGTTATTTTCTGTCTCATTTCTGCCACTATTGCCTCAGCCAAGTTTCCATCCTCGAAACCTAAAAATATGGAAAGAAGCTTTTATGAAGTCTTTTTCATACTTAATTGCTATTTACTGTGATAACTCTACACCATTGTGCAATAGCACCGGAAAGAAATAAACAACAGTATCATTAGCACACATTCAACCTCTAGTTCTCAATATATCAAGCCCTACAAACTACTACATAGCCTATCTTGACTGCTTAAGCCCATAGACATCATACTGGCTCTCATAGCCTATCTTGACTGCTTAAACCCATGGACATCATACTGGCTCCTGTACATCTATACACCCCATTCACAATTCCTTCCTTCCATAGAAAGCCTAACACCCTCCTGAATGTTTAGGTCCTATTATCCCAAAGCCTCTTTCACTTTATTCTTCCATTTCCTTGCTCTTCCCCTCCCCCTTGCTCTCCCTACTCTTGACAAAAAACCTTCTGTCAGTCTCTCTGTTTGTCCAAACATTTCAGCATATTCTGGCTGTCCCTCTAAAACAGACAATGCACAGTATACTCATGATTAATGTAAACACAGCCAAGTGGGGCCAACTTCACACAAGTACTGAAACCTCTTCTCACTGGCTGTTCTTAGCACTATACTTTGAGAATTTGAAGTGGATATCATTTCTTTGATTCCTTCTCAAAAAGCAATGTGTGACAGATCATTTCGTATAACTTGGTTCAGATATAACAACATAAGGGGTAAATTAGTGGTACTTTTCATTCCCTTTACCAAGATTCATATGTAAACAAAAATTGTGTGCGATGATGTACGACAAAAGGTTTACAAGTAACATAATACAGGATACTTACCCTCAAATGTTTCAACTCCATAGTGTGAAGCATTCTTCTGCATATACTCAGTGATGTCCAAGTACGCCTCATCTAAAGACATCGGGGAAAAGTTGGCATCATACTCAGCAAAGATTTCTTGAATTTCTTTACTTGCTTGCTTATATTTTGTGAAATTTGGGGGAACAAGAACTAGATCAGGGCACAGTTTCTTGCCAATAAATCCTGGCATTGCAGCACGAACACCAAACTTGCGAGCTGCGTAGTTGCTGGTGCTCAACATTCCCATTCCTCCTACTGCCATAGGTTTATTCCTAAAATATTGGCTTCATGAATAAATAGGAAAATGAAAGAAAAAAAATCCTCCCAAAATTACTCTTCTTAACATTAATGCTACATAAAACAATAAATATTGAACTCTAAAAATCATTATGACCAAGACAATTAACATATGCTTACTTTAATGTTGGATCATCTCTCATTTCTATTGCAGCATAGAACATATCCATGTCAACATGCACAATGGTGTGGGTCAGGTCACGGCCAAGCTCTAGTTCTTTCATCAACTGATCCATCTGCAAACAAGATTCATCCCAAAAACCTTAAGTAAACAATGAGTGTAGATCTAGGTAAAACATACAGATCATGACAATGTGTATAAACATTAATGACAGGAATTAAATTATTTTTGACAGGTAGTCTCCACCATAAGAGAAGGTGCAATGCATGCCAACTGCATGAATCTTCTTTCTACATTTAATAACCATTCCCTACATGTTAAGCAACAAAACATATATTGTATATACTTCAAGGATGAGAGACTTGGAAGGAGGGGGTGAAGTAGGAAAAAGTATAAAATTTTGTGTACCAGTATCTAGTGTTTTTTGTGGAGATTGTGGGATGAATGCTGACATCTGAGAGCATGATGAAACTTATACAGAAAGTTGGCAGTCTTAAGAGTGTCAGCCACAGATGTGTGTGATACTGTTTCTTTTAGGGAAAGACTTTTGGAAAAAAAACATAAAGTTAAATTTACTATTCAGCAGTTAAATTCTTTACTCATCAAATCATATCAGGCACGTTACTGCTGAAATAAACTGCAGACTTTGTTAAAAACAAATGGAAGACATTGGTTATCAAAATCATCTGAGACATGCCAAATTCAATGTTGATAGTGGCTGAATTTTAAATATTACTGAAAAACTGTCACAAAAGATTAAAGGTAACTTTCCACTAAATAATCTTCATCAGTATTTGGCCAGTATAACCTAAAATGACACAAATAAGGGACAATCTTGGGAATATTAGCATCTGAGTTAAAGTTCCATGCTATGGCTGTTTCAGAGATGAAAAAAAAATTTCTCCAAACATCTTAATGATATGTTTGAATCTACAATGTCAGTTTTCAAGTCTAACCTGCAGAGTTGCTTTTTTAATCTGGTCCTCAGTAAAAGATGCAGCTGCTTGCTTTATCTGGGACAATTTGACATCAAGTCGTTGCTGGCATTTCTGTTTGTACTGGTAAAAACGTGATCCCTCTGATGCATTCTTAATTATTTCATTTATCTTTTCCGTGTCTAAACCTGCAAGATAGATAATTATCTAATAAAGTGACGTTCCTTCTGGTGATGATAAAGTACTTGGAAAAAAAAAATACATGGAGCCCTGAGGAGCTTTAATAATGAATAATTTATGAGAGTATCATTACATAGGAACTTCACACATACATGATGATACTTCTAATCTAAAGATGCTTTACTTGCACTCTCACATTCAAGAATAGTAATCTATTCAGTATGGTTCTAAAAAAAATATATATGTGCAGTCCTCTGAAAATATATATATACTATATATCAAAACTCAAACATGAAGCACCTACACCATCCAATAACTATAAACCTTTGTAACTTGCATAATGAAAATAAATCTGCACTTGGTCTCATACCTTCCATTCCCGCCTTATGTGTATTGAGAGTTAGGTTTTGTGGACCGGTCACACCACCATTTTTGGTTAACGATCCAGGTCTGGCAGCCTTGTCATCAGGTTTGCCCACGACAGTCTCTGCTTCTTCTGTACTAGACATCTTATTGGAATTTTGGATGTGATACTTGGACTAACTGAATAACATCCAAGCAGGATGACCTGGAAATTAAAAATAATTTTTTATATCAATGTTGGTTTAAAAGGAAGATATGCTAATCATGAGCACAATTCTTGTGACATTTAAAAGAGGGTTTCCTAAAAAAGTTGTTTAAAAATATACCCACTTTCAGTTGTACTGATCAGCCACTAAACATAACAAAAACCACACTAGGTAGTACATGCAACTCAAATACACGCCATGCACTCCCCATACTATAAACATTAATACAAATGCCACAAAAAATCAAATTACTCAAAACACTTAGTAATTCAAGGCCTGTATTTGAATCCAAGATTACTTAACATTCAATAACTTTGACTGGAAAAACACATCTTCCAAGTTCATTTCATTTCTTTTCAGCTTAAGCCAACATAACTGAAAACCCAACCTAAATGTATGTACATGTGATTTCACGTGAACTCACATCCTTTGGATCCCAAGCCTACAAATCAGGAATGATTTACTACCTACCTCGTGAAGTCTTATGAACTGGTTTGTTGGTGCAGCAGACCACAGGTTCTGGAGACACTCCTTTATTTACTAGTGTAAGCTGTCACATGTTAACGAATTTGTTTCACTTTGCAAAATGAAATCTAAAATGAAAATCTGGAGTACTACTGAATTAGGTTAGATTGGTCAATCTAGTTTATGTCAAGTTAGGCATCTATGTCAGGGACATGTTTATTTTGTTTCCTTAATATATATATATATATATATATATATATATATATATATATATATATATATATATATATATATATATCCAGGTGTATGGATACGTCAAAAATCTTCCCAAAATAAAGACAGTTCGGTATGATTTCACCTCAATACTTAAGGGAAAATTAGAGAATTCTAACCATTTCGGACATGCAGCGAATTTCATGTTAGGTTTGGTTGAAATTGTTTTGCCGATGGTTAAAACGATTTTGACCATGTCTTTCGTATGCCATTAATCTTTGTGATCTCCCCCACCCAAAATCCCCAGTTCTCTAGTAGATGCCCGAAATGGTAATTCTATCGAAATCATTTAGGATTATTCCTTGATGTATGATCATCGAAATTATTTAGGATGATTCCTTGATGTATGTCTTAACTTTTCGGCTCCAGTGAGAACACCTTTCGATGTTTGTTAATGTACTGCACATATGCCCATACTGCTCAAGGAATAACTTTCATGTACGTATACTTGGGATAACCATGATTTTCCAGAGGTTCTTATGTACCTAATCCACGGGCAAGGAAACGAAATGGAGTCAAGAAACAGGAGAAACTAAACAAAAATCATACTAGAAAATACGTTCCTCATTACTGTTATGATTTCCGCTCCTCTGGTGAACGAGTCAATGTTTACATCAAATTACTTACATTCTCAGGTCACTTCGCTATTGTAATAACTCACTTTTTGATCACTATAATACCGTCAGTAGTCTGTGTGTCTTGTAGGCTGTATCACATCCAAAAAATTAGTAAATCAGGCAGATAATTTTTAAAACCAAACAACATAAGAAATCTTGTTTGGACTTGTGATGGTACGGACCAACTACATGAGGGTCAGGTTATGGTGATTTGAGTTTCTAAAAAACCAAAAAAACTATGAAAATCTCATCTTAATGCACATTTTTGAGATATAATTAATGTTTTTTATATAAAAACTTTTTTATTATCAAAATTATGATTTTAAGCAGTTAAAAACTTCTTTTATACAACGCGGTTATACTGCGAGTAATTGTCAACTATGAAGCGAGCTTTGAGTTACGCACTTACTTCTTTTTCCTTGTCGTTTACCTGCATTTCATGTAAACTCGCTATTTGTGTAATATATACATATATGTATATATATATATATATATATATATGTATATATATATATAAACACAATGTTGTACTTATTTAATCAGCAACTCCAAGAGTGAAGCTGTATTATATTACATCTTCAACATTCTGTATTATGTCCATATCAGCCGTTCTTTCATACCTCGAAATGGGCCATGGAGTGATAAAATCAATGTCATTAGCGTTAGTGAATCTGCCCGCCAACGGCGACTGGCCTTTCGAAGAGGAAATGTACAACACTTTCGTCAAAGAACAGTCCTTCCTTTCCCTGCTGCTGAGCGTAGCGTAGCTTTGCGCTGCAGCAGATCATGGAAAAAGGTTTCCTGGGGTAACATTAGGACCTTTTCAGAAAGGGGAGGGGGTGAGTGTCATGTCTTGGTATGGAGAAAAACAGTCTGGCAAAATCTATCTATTTAATTACATTATCACAGATAATCAGTCAAATTTCAACTAGTAATCATAAAAAAAAATTGTATTGCTCTTGTGCATACGCTCAGCAGTATCTGTATGTACAGATACATATAGATACCAGCACACAGTACACCGCCAATGAAAAATCACCTTTGGTGGGGCTGTGTCATTCACACTAAAGTCCCGTCAAAGGACGTACGACACCAAAGGTGCCTCCATTTCACTGCTACTGGTTGTAGCGCAGCCCTAGCCCGCAGGAGCCTTCAGAAAGGGCCTGGGTAACACCAGGTTGCTTTAATAAAAACTAGTCTATGGGGTAATTCCATATATATATATATATATATATATATATATATATATATATATATATATATATATATATATATATATATATATATATATATATATATATTTTTTTTTTTTTTTTTTCATACTATTCGCCATTTCCCGCATTAGCGAGGTAGCGTTGAGAACAGAGGACTGGGCCTTTGAAGGAATATCCTCACCTGGCCCCCTTCTCTGTTCCCTCTTTTGGAAAATTAAAAAAAAGCGAGAGGGGAGGATTTCCAGCCACCCGCTCCCTCCCCTTTTAGTCGCCTTCTACGACACGCAGGGAATACGTGGGAAGTACTCTTTCTCCCCTATCCCCAGGGATAAAAGATATATATATATATATATATATATATATAGTGATGGGTGATTTGAATGCAAAGGTGAGTAATGTGGCAGTTGAGGGAATAATTGGTATGCATGGGGTGTTCAGTGTTGTAAATGGAAATGGTGAAGAGCTTGTAGATTTATGTGCTGAAAAAGGACTGATGATTGGGAATACCTGGTTTAAAAAGCGAGATATACATAAGTATACTTATGTAAGTAGGAGAGATGGCCAGAGAGCGTTATTGGATTACGTGTTAATTGACAGGCGTGCGAAAGAGAGACTTTTGGATGTCAATGTACTGAGAGGTGCAACTGGAGGGATGTCTGATCATTATCTTGTGGAGGCTAAGGTGAAGATTAGTATAGGTTTTCAGAAAAGAAGAGTGAATGTTGGGGTGAAGAAGGTGGTGAGAGTAAGTGAGCTTGGGAAGGAGACCTGTGTGAAGAAGTATCAGGAGAGACTGTGTACAGAATGGAAAAAGGTGAGAACAATGGAAGTAAGGGGAGTGGGGGAGGAATGGGATGTATTTAGGGAATCAGTGATGGATTGCGCAAAAGATGCTTGTGGCATGAGAAGAGTGGGAGGTGGGCTGTTTAGAAAGGGTAGTGAGTGGTGGGATGAAGAAGTAAGAGTATTAGTGAAAGAGAAGAGAGAGGCATTTGGACGATTTTTGCAGGGAAAAAATGCAATTGAGTGGGAGAAGTATAAAAGAAAGAGACAGGAGGTCAAGAGAAAGGTGCAAGAGGTGAAAAAAAGGGCAAATGAGAGTTGGGGTGAGAGACTATCAGTAAATTTTAGGGAGAATAAAAAGATGTTCTGGAAGGAGGTAAATAGGGTGCGTAAGACAAGGGAGCAAATGGGAACTTCAGTGAAGGGCGTAAATGGGGAGGTGATAACAAGTAGTGGTGATGTGAGAAGGAGATGGAATGAGTATTTTGAAGGTTTGTTGAATGTGTCTGATGACAGAGTGGCAGATATAGGATGTTTGGGTCGAGGTGGTGTGCAAAGTGAGAGGGTTAGGGAAAATGATTTGGTAAACAGAGAAGAGGTAGTAAAAGGTTTGCGGAAGATGAAAGCCGGCAAGGCAGCAGGTTTGGATGGTATTGCAGTGGAATTTATTAAAAAAGGGGGTGACTGTATTGTTGACTGGTTGGCAAGGTTATTTAATGTATGTATGACTCATGGTGAGGTGCCTGAGGATTGGCGGAATGCGTGCATAGTGCCATTGTACAAAGGCAAAGGGGATAAGAGTGAGTGCTCAAATTACAGAGGTATAAGTTTGTTGAGTATTCCTGGTAAATTATATGGGAGAGTATTGATTGAGAGGGTGAAGGCATGTACAGAGCATCAGATTGGGGAAGAGCAGTGTGGTTTCAGAAGTGGTAGAGGATGTGTGGATCAGGTGTTTGCTTTGAAGAATGTATGTGAGAAATACTTAGAAAAGCAAATGGATTTGTATGTAGCATTTATGGATCTGGAGAAGGCATATGATAGAGTTGATAGAGATGCTCTGTGGAAGGTATTAAGAATATATGGTGTGGGAGGCAAGTTGTTAGAAGCAGTGAAAAGTTTTTATCGAGGATGTAAGGCATGTGTACGTGTAGGAAGAGAGGAAAGTGATTGGTTCTCAGTGAATGTTGGTTTGCGGCAGGGGTGTGTGATGTCTCCATGGTTGTTTAATTTGTTTATGGATGGGGTTGTTAGGGAGGTAAATGCAAGAGTCTTGGAAAGAGGGGCAAGTATGAAGTCTGTTGGGGATGAGAGAGCTTGGGAAGTGAGTCAGTTGTTGTTCGCTGATGATACAGCGCTGGTGGCGGATTCATGTGAGAAACTGCAGAAGCTGGTGACGGAGTTTGGTAAAGTGTGTGGAAGAAGAAAGTTAAGAGTAAATGTGAATAAGAGCAAGGTTATTAGGTACAGTAGGGTTGAGGGTCAAGTCAATTGGGAGGTGAGTTTGAATGGAGAAAAACTGGAGGAAGTGAAGTGTTTTAGATATCTGGGAGTGGATCTGTCAGCGGATGGAACCATGGAAGCGGAAGTGGATCATAGGGTGGGGGAGGGGGCGAAAATTCTGGGAGCCTTGAAAAATGTGTGGAAGTCGAGAACATTATCCCGGAAAGCAAAAATGGGTATGTTTGAAGGAATAGTAGTTCCAACAATGTTGTATGGTTGCGAGGCGTGGGCTATGGATAGAGTTGTGCGCAGGAGGATGGATGTGCTGGAAATGAGATGTTTGAGGACAATGTGTGGTGTGAGGTGGTTTGATCGAGTAAGTAACGTAAGGGTAAGAGAGATGTGTGGAAATAAAAAGAGCGTGGTTGAGAGAGCAGAAGAGGGTGTTTTGAAATGGTTTGGGCACATGGAGAGAATGAGTGAGGAAAGATTGACCAAGAGGATATATGTGTCGGAGGTGGAGGGAACGAGGAGAAGAGGGAGACCAAATTGGAGGTGGAAAGATGGAGTGAAAAGGATTTTGTGTGATCGGGGCCTGAACATGCAGGAGGGTGAAAGGAGGGCAAGGAATAGAGTGAATTGGAGCGAGGTGGTATACAGGGGTTGACGTGCTGTCAGTGGATTGAATCAAGGCATGTGAAGCGTCCGGGGTAAACCATGGAAAGCTGTGTGGTTAGGGATATTTGCGTGTGTGGACGTGTGTATATACATGTGTAGGGGGTGGGTTGGGCCATTTCTTTCGTCTGTTTCCTTGCGCTACCTCGCAAACGCGGGAGACAGCGACAAAGTATAAAAAAAAAAAAAAAAAAAAAAATATATATATATATATATATATATATATATATATATATATATATATAAACACACGTGTGGTTTGAACTAACATCAACAATAAAGATAAAATGACCAGAGAAATAATAATGGCTTCTATATATTGCTTTAGATTACATTGTCTCCCCTCATTCCTCTACATATAAGCTGCAGCTGAACATTCCTCTCTCTCTCTCTCTCTCTCTCTCTCTCTCTCTCTCTCTCTCTCTCTCTCTCTCTCTCCGGGACCCACAGGGGGACGGTACATTCCACGCCAACAAATTCCATGGCCAGTAAAGAGAGGCCCTGGATACGACCCTTGATCGCGACGATACGACCCTTGAGCGCGACGGTACGACCCTTGAGCGCGACGGTACGATCCTTGATCGCGAAGGTACGACCCTTGATCGCGACGGTACGACCCTTGATCGCGACGGTACGACCCTTGAGCGCGACGGTACGACCCTTGAGCGTGACAGTGCGACTCTAAGGTATATGATGGCTTCAAGGACCAGGCCAAAGGGCACATCATTATACCCAAATGTCGTACTGGCGTGCTCAAGGACCATACCGCTGTACTCAGGTACCGTACCGCTGTGCTTATGGACGGTACCGACCAGCTGAGGTACCGTACCGACGTGCTCAGGGCTCAGTCTCTCGCAAATGATGAGATGAATACACGCAGTGTTCTCTACTGGTCGTGACACATACCTATCTCAATATAGGCACTCATGACACTCACACGCGGGCCTGTTACACACACACACACACACACACACACACACACACACACACACAGATACACACACACACACACGTCTTATTAAAGGCAATGTCTGGTGCTCACAGCTACACCTAATTATACATCTGATTCACGATGGAAAATATCAAGTCCATGATATATGGTAAGGCCATTAACAATGAAAATCTACTATCTAGTCACGTCTACTTCTCTCTCTATATAGTCTACATCTACGTATCACAAAGTATGGACGGAGGTGAGTTGTAGATTAATGAACTATAGGTTTAAATACTGTCAAGACATTTCAGTGGTAATTACAATTATCTTCCCATGAAGACGTTCACCTATAAGAAGTATTTTCTTTTTTTTGATCACCATAAATGGGATCAGACACGACAGATATAGGATTGATAAGATCCGCTCATGGGTTCATCAGAGAATGGATCAAAGATTGAGTGGGTATTGTCCATTGGTTGACCCACACCACTGATTAGGGGAATATGGTATGGCCTCTCAAACACGACTGTGCGACACTTAGGGTATAATGGCCTGGTCTTTGACCTTGACCCTTTACGAGTCAGGTCAAGAGGCCAGTTCGTCGTAGTCACGGGTCGTACCGTCGTGCTCAAGGGTCGTGCCGTCTGGACACACACATACAGAGGCAGCCGATCAAGGGACACACGTACCACATACATCAGTAGCCATAGCACTTCCGTGTGCCTTACGCTGCCTTCATATCAGTCACAATAAACTCGGGAATGCACCATAAACGTCACGATTCTCACACCATCAACATCATCCCTTGATTGGGCACCATTTCCCCCTTCAGATCTGGAGTTCGGGGTCATCCTCGAGGGAAGGAGATCGTCCTCGGTGCTGCTGACGAAGGCGACGCCGGAGACGATGATGTCAGGAGCGGTACGTAAGGTGGTGAGGTGGCCGCTGCTGGCGAAGACGACGAGGAAGAGGAGGAGGTGGTAGTAGCCTGCGACATGGTACATGGGGACGTGTTGCACGTCGATTTCAGAGGGGGTCGGGACTGTGGGTCGCACAGGTCATCGGAGAGGGCCACCGCCCCTCCTGAGGCGGTGCAGGCGACCTGCCTCTCGCGCCACCCGCCCCCGCAGTCCGCCGAGCACTTCGTCAGGTTGGTCAGCTTCCAGTGGGAGGCGAAGACCGCCTCAGGGAGGTCGCTTCGTAGGAACAAATACCTGCAAGTATAGGAATGGCAATAAACACCACAAGCTCGTGATTTAAGAGGATAATGAAGAACAGGTGACGTTATCACTCATCAAACAAACAAAAACTAATCCATACATAGGTGTCGAACCTTTTAAACATGTTTCTGATCCTCCTGAAGAAGTCCAGAAACCCTCCTGATTTTTGTTTGGGGGTGCGAGTGGTGGTGGTGGTGGTAGGCGTGGTGGTTGTGGTGGTGGGGATTCTTGTGATGGGGGTCTGGGCTGCCTTGACCGGTTTGGCTACACATTTGCCGTTGATGCAGAACTGCAAAAGGAAGAAGAGAAAGACGACTTGTATGAATATTTCCAGCCACTTGGACGAACTGTAGAGTGTACATCGTCGATACTAATAGATTCGGGCTCTCTGGATTCGAACTTGCTCACTCCTACACCGTTGACCAGCACTCGAACTGAGCAGACGTTCCGGCAACAACAAACCCTTGTTCTTTTACAGCAGGGAATGGCGGAATGGCATGTAAAGTGGTATAACCATCTACTTCTGCCGATTTCCCCTCTTAAACCTCCTATATTGCCGGCACAGCTTTCCCACTCAACATTAAAATACTTTCCAAAAAAAAGACATTTCATCCCAGCAGCCAACAACATTTTTATTATGTACTATAATCATATCTGCTCTCGAGAATAATAAACCATAGAGAACTTAGTCGATAAAGAGAAGGTATATATTCATGTGTACGTGCAACGAGATTTTGCAGAATAAAGTTACGAGCAGTTTATACTAGGGTCTCCTCAAAAGGAAAACGTTTTCTCTAACCTTACTAACGGCGCAGGTGGTTCCCTCTAGCGCCGGGTGGGTGCGCATAGCATGCGTCGTGTTCTGACACCACAGTTCCCGACACACAGCCTAGCAGAAGATAAATAATTTCCATGTAATTCCTTGAATGCTCTACAAATGTTTTATTTCTTCACTAATAAAATTACTAGCAACCCTAACTAGTAATAAAATTGATTGACATGAAGATCTATATTTGTTATTGCATAACAATCTTGTGGTTGTCATAAATATTATGACTACCGATAATAAGATGACAGAAAATGTACAAAAAATGTTCTGAATCACAGAAAATGTTTAGCTGTAACTTAGGTATTATTGGCAGGGCCCGCGGAGCCTCTTGCTCACAAGACTCACATTGTAAGGGCCTTTGGAGGTGACATAGGGCTTGAAGGTGGACCCCTCAGCGAAGGTGCATTGTTCCTCCTTTGTGTAGCGCTCCCCGGGCAGCAGCTCCTTGTTGAAGTCCAGGTGTCGTGGGCCTTTTACTTGGTCGTCCAGGCAATCCAACGGGTACCCGTAAAAGGAAACGGAGGAGGTCAGTGCCGGTAGTTTTAACAGAGGATTTTCAACGGAGGGAGTTAGTGCGAAGTACTTAACGGAGGGAGGTAAATGGACACAGGGAGAAGAGAGGATATGGAGTGTAGGTGTGGGTTGATGTGTGTCCAGGTGTGTGTATGGTTTCAAATCCTGTGTGTGGCAGTGGGCCTACACCCAACCCAGGTGTTCATTCTTTCCCCCTCCTCTAGACTGATCTACGAACAGGTACTTGTCTTAGCCTTACGTGTATGTGTATGTATGTGTACATGAACAGAAGTATATATATTTCGTACATGTATATATACACACAAGATTAAGAGACGGAGCAACACGAATGTGAGGCTTTCCCAATAAACACGAGTCGTATGTACACACAACTGGCGCCAGTATGACAAGGGTAACTCACTGTTCCATGAATTCCTTCAGTTCCTTGTTGGAGCACTTGGACCAGGTCACTTTGCCTGGTCCCGTCGAGGCGGACATGAGGAATTTATCCGTATCACATGTATTCTTGTCAGCCAGGGACCCGTCGTGTGACATTCCCAGGCTGGAAAGGACGTAGAATCCACATATAAGAGGTTGGGGGAGGTAAATAGATACAATATTAAAGAAAGCTAAAAGAACGATGGTTTGGGAAGCATGAAGGCAAATTCATATCAAGGAGAAACGATTAGGCAATAAAAGGGTGTGAAAGGAACTGGGTAATCATGAATATATTACTCACAGTTTGACTCATTAATGTTGTACTCACTTGTGCCCCATTTCGTGTGTGATGACGTAGACGGCCTCGAAGCTGGTGCCTTCGTTAATGGTGCAGGAGTAGATAGGATGACACATGCCAGCCACCCACGCTAGACCTACAGGAGGAGGGGAAGAAGAAGAAGAGGAGGAGGAGGACCTTCTGATTTGGCCAGATAACACCAGCTGTGTAGGAGGAGGAGGAGGAGGAGGAGCAGAAGACAGACCCAGCACCACCTGTGTGACACCCCACACACTATACTACCACCAACCCATCACCCTATATATATATACACACCATCACCAACACCGAACTCAACCACCGCCATCGCTTACCTATGACGGAGTCGTACTTGGGCGACCCGTCCCACAGGTCGAGTCCCGAGAGCATGAGGGCGTGGTCCCACGACTCCCAGCCGTTCACGTTCTCAGGGTCGTCGTTCAACTTGTGCTGCCACGTGCAGAAGTTCCTCAGGTACCTGGAGAGGCGAGGCGAATTACGAACGCGTGCTGTGCCTCACCTGTGGTGTCTCCCACGTGCTGTGCCTTACCTGTGGTGTCTCCCACGTGCTGTGTCTCACCTGTGATGTCTCCCACGTGCTGTGCCTCACCTGTGGCGTCTCCCACGTGCTCTGGTGCCCCACCTATGGCGTCTCCCATGTGCTATGGTGCCTCAACCATAATGCCTCCCAGGTGCTATGTCTCTCCTTAATCTATATTGCCGCCTCCCTGATGGCTATGCCACCTCACCCACGGTGCCTCCCACTTTCTGTGCCACCCGAGCCATAGTGTCTCCCCAGTGTGAGTCTCCAAGGCTCAAGGCTCCCTCACCTCTGGATGTCTCCGTTGGCCTTGGAAGGACCCTTGTCCGAGGACTTGATGATGTCCAGCCTCACTAGTGTGATGAGGAAGTGGACCTCCAAGGTCGGGGCGTTATACAGCAGGTGGACCTGTGTACAGACAGACGGTATGAACAGACAGATTAGACATAGACAGACAGATTAGACAAAGACAGACAGATTAGACATAGACAGACAGATTAGACATAGACAGACAGATAGACATATACAGACAGATAGACATAGACAGACACCCCCTCGTAGACAGACACCCCCTCGCACAGACAGATAGACATATACAGACTAAGTGATATAGACAGAGACACCCCCCCTCGTACTTAAATTACTTAGACTTACAAAAAATGATGAAGATAGAGTCAATGGTGAACTGGGAATAAGATGAAACTGACAAAAAAATTAAGGTTCTTGCATGTGAATTTTTACAATGTTCTTCGTCATCCAAAGCTGCAGTCGACCAAGGTGTTCAGCCCACACCAAGCCGAAGCACACATACTTTGCAAAGCAAACTTCAGTAAAGTGTTGTGTATATGAGAGAGAGAGAGAGAGAGAGAGAGAGAGAGAGAGAGAGAGAGAGAGAGAGAGAGAGAGAGAGAGAGAGAGAACTTGTATACGCAACATATACAACAATCACATGCGTACGTCATAGCTTTCCCTAAATACGCTTCACCACTCTCCCTTGTTTGCCCTCCTCAAACCACCCCCTTCCACGCCAAAGTGTCCAGTAATGAAAAAGGTTCATTCGTGTGTTTCACTCTGAGCTTCGTATTATGTGTCGTTTGTCCTCACCACACAACAGCCTTACCCCGTTCATGATGGTAAACACCAGGTCCTGGATCGTCTCGACCACCTCCAAGCCCGGGTTTCGATCCTTAATGACGTCATACATGATGTCGTCCACAAAGACGGCCGTCTCGATCTGCTTCACGTCATTGGCCTCTCGCTTAGTGACGTCATGAGAGGTTCCGTCCCCCTCATTGGCCAGCTCGTCATTGTCGTCATCTCTGTACTCCTTGGATAGCTGGACGAGGAAACGGGGCGCTTTCATTGCCTGCAGGTCTGTAGATTATGAGGGAGAGATAATGGAGTACCGGACGACGAGGATGAGCCGTTATAGTGATGATAAGAAAGATTATAACAAAGGCCTTTCAGTGGAGAGATGCTGAATATAGGTCACCACTGAAGAAATGATGCCTTTTTTAACCCAAGTTCAGAAATTATTACCATATCTAAATTATGAATATTAATTTAGAATGTTAATTTATTTTTCACATGTGGTTCATTCTCTCAACAACTGAGTATCACAATAGGAAATGTACCACTGGTGGTACGACTCTCTACTGTACCACTGGAGATACGAGTATCTATTGTACCACTAGAGGTACCACTATCTATTGTACCACTGGAAGTAATACTGTCTACTGTACCACTGGAGGCACCACCATAACTACCGTACCACTGGAGGCACCACCATAACTACTGTACCACTGGAGGTACCACTATCTATCGTGCCACTGAAAGTAATACTGTCTACTGTACCACTGGAGGTACCATCTTAGCTACCGTACCACTAGGGGCACCACCATAACTACCGTACCACTAGAGGCACCACCATAATTACTGTACCACTGGAGGTACCGCTATCTATTGTGCCACTGGAAGTAATACTGTCTACTGTACCACTGGAGGCACCACTATATCTATCGTACCACTAGGGGCACTACCATATCTATCGCACCACTACCATAACTACTGCACCACTAGGGGCACCACCATAGGTACTGTATTCCCAGTGGGTACCAGCAGGAGGGGTTTACCCCTCACCACCCACCGAACACAGCACACTTGGCGTTCTTCCTCTTGGTGTGGATGACGTGCAGACCGTCTGACGTCACGTCCTCTTCTTCGACGTCGTAGTCGCTCGTCGTCCCTGTCTGGTCGTCCCCCCCAGGCGAGGCCTTACGTCGCCGTCGTCGCCTTCGTCGGATTTCGTTTCGCAGGGGCCTCACCAGGTGGGTGTAGTTGGCGGACTGGATCACGCCCGTCTGGTGGAATATGAGAACATGGGTTCAGTCCCCAGGAGGCATCGAAGCTCGGTCATACCCGTTCTTCAAAAAGGGGGTCTCGAAGTGAAGGTGCAGGGGACGTGGGTGTACTGGAAAGGGCGTGTGTGATGGGCGTGTGGGTTGGGTGTGTGTGAGGGGCGTGTGGAATGGGCGTGTGTGATGGGCGTGCGGGCAAGGGTTGTGATGGGCGTGTGTGATGGGCGTGTGGGATGGGTATATGAGGTGGGCGTTTGTGATGGGCGTGTGTGATGAACGTGTGAGGTAGATATGGGGTGGGTGTGTGTCCCCCCCATACACACAGACACAGATACACAGACAGACAGACAGACAGACAGACAGAGAGACAGACAGACAGACACACAGACAGACAGACAGACAGACAGACAGACAGACAGACACACACACACACACACACAACCTTAAAGTGTACAGATGAAAGTCTTTCTCATTAATTCATGCGTATTCAACACTTCTCCAACCTGAGCGTGGGACGGCTTTAAAAGACTTCGTCACGAGAACAGAAAAACCACAAAACCCCCCCCGCCACCACCACAATGACACAAGACTTACCCATTTTTGTTCTACGTCGAGTCACAATCTAAGACTACAATAGTCTCCCCTTCCCCTTTCCCCACTGACGGCCATTAATTCCCGTTTTCTACTGTTTACAAAGGCGACGGCCTCTCTTGGTGTGTGTGTGTGTGTGTGTGTGTGTGTCACACCGCACGGCGTTACGACACGGACGTATTCGATGAGGTTACGTTCATCACGCGAGCCCTCCATAAACACCCTTATAGTACTGAACTATTATGGAAATAAGTACACAAAAATATGGAACTAATAAAACACTATGAAAAGGAACGAAATGTATTGATGATTGAGTCAGTGTGGAGTCTGAGGTGAACTGGTGTCGACTTCCCTCATGGGAAAAGAAGGGAGTCCTAAGGGATAACAAAGGGCAATACTAGAATAAAAAGAAAAGAAACGCTAGGAGAAGCAGGAGAAGGTGTTAAGCAACATCAGCTTGAAAAGAGTGAAATTCCCGTGGCGATTATAGCATTAATGGACCATGTAGACATCAGCTGGCGTGAGCCTTCGTGCACCTGAACTCCTCCGGAGATCGATGGCTTCGGGAACACAGCGTCTGTTGTGGACTTGACCAGCTCTATCCCCTCTACACCTCTCTATCCTCTATCCCAACTCTGGATACACTGCCCTTCTCTCTCTCTCTCTCTCTCTCTCTCTCTCTCTCTCTCTCTCTCTCTCTCTCTCTAGCCTCTATTCTACCGTGGGCACAATGCCCCCACCCTTCTATCCCCAATTCTAACGTTGTCAGCACTGCTATCCACCTTTCTATCCCCGTACCCTAGCCAAGGCAGCACTGCCCACGCTTCTCTATCCTGTATCCTATTGCTTTCACAGTACTATCCTTCATCTCTCCATTCACCTTCCCTACATTTAGCCTCTCTTACCCTTTACCCTTTCCCTTTCCCTCCCTCCCCTATTCATTTCAGCCCTCCACTATCCACCTCTCCCCTCCTCATCATCCCCCAACCACCCCCCTACCTTGAGTAACCTCCCCACCATTAACCTCCCCACACGGGGGAGCGGTAATCAATGAACTTCACGTGTGGGCAAGTTGCACCAACCAAACGCACCGGGAGTTACCGCCACTCGTGAGGGACCGACACACCCAGCGTGACGTGGGAGGGAGCCACGCTGAGGTACCAGGTCGAACAAAGGCACCGCACACCATCCCCTCTCTCGCTCCTACCCCAGTGACCTGGTCAAAGTGAGGCACTAGGTCAAACGGATCCTTCCCTCCACCCCCACCGCACTCCCAGTGACCTGATCATTGAGGAGGTCAAGCAGACTCTATTGACCTGTTTGAGTGAGATCCCAGGTCAAGCAATGTCCAGCAGATAACCTCGCCACAGACCACCAGGTCTTCTGTCTTCTGGTTTTCCCATGTACATGTCTTCCAGCAGATGCCCTCGTCATAGACCATCGGAGAGAGAGAGAGAGAGAGAGAGAGAGAGAGAGAGAGAGAGAGAGAGAGAGAGAGAGAGAGAGAGAGAGAGAGAGAGAGGACCACCACTTTTACGCTTCAAACGTGGGTGTAATTCCTTCAAAAAAAGAAAAAAAGAAGAAAAGTACAATGTAATCTACCGAAATGATCTCCATAACATCAAAGGAACCGGATATCAACACAATGAAACATGTGTTTTGCGAACACCGCGTAAACATATCATGTGGGCGTTACCAAGTGTTAATTTCTTATCGCCATTATCATCATTACTCTATCAAGGTCTTCCGGGTATAGAAGGTCCGACTCTATTTTCTATTGCTTCTCCGGCCGCACTTGCTTCAGCAATTAATCTTCCGATTTTCTATTAATTTTATATTATCTTGACTTTTATCATTTACTCCATTTCTTTTCTTACGTTTTCTATTCAAGCTCATTTCTCCTCTCTACGGTACTAGCAATTTTGTGCCCTCGTCTGCTCGCTCCCGAGAACGGCGGAATGGCATTGTTCATTGTTATAATCACTTTCTCCCTCCATTTTCCGCTTAATATCTTCCATATTGTCTGCACTACAATTTTCCCGAAGATACATCACCCCAGCAGCCTACAATTTCTATTCTTCAAGGGAAATGGATAATTCATTCGCATCTATGTATGGAAGTTCGTCTAAGTGCATTTGGCAGTTTTCTCGGTGCGTCCAGAGACAGAAGACAGGACCACCTTCTCGCGGTACAAATCTCATCCCTTTTTGCTGTTTTCGTTTCCAATGATTATTTTGTAAACGCATTCTTCCGAAACTAGTTGTAAACGTATACAGTTTCAAAAAGGCAGAACAACCCTTGAAGATATAGTTATAGCTATAAATGTCCTTTTATTACTATTAGATTTCTTACTTTTCTTCGGAATAGCTTTGAAATACGTCTGGTTCTTTTTTTTTTTGCCCCTGATTGGCTGTCACAGTCTTGAGATCCAGTGGTGCCACCTATACCTGAAAAATAATCCTGGAGACCTCATACGCCCGACAGCACAGCAGCATATGTTTAAAGGACCTAATGGCAGACATAAACATTGCCTCATTAGGCTGAGTCGTAAATAACTTCACCGAGAAAATTATGTTCTAGCGAATCGTAATAACAAACTCATTTCGTCTAGAATATTTGAAAATATCTGGCATGGCAATGTGTCTATTTCAGCTTTCGCTGGTAACTTTTACCTATTTGTCGGTGGCTATCACCCACCCAGCGAAGATAACTATGAGCGACAGTATTGTGTCACTAAAGCCATCAATGACCACAGTGCGTCGTGACTTCGAGGCTTTGCATCAGCCTCCAGGCCACAGCTGGGGTATATAAAGGCCAGCAATCGCTAAAGTCAACATCAGTTCCTGTAGGAGCCTCCCACCAGCAACACACCTCACCCTCACACAATGTTCGCCAAGATCGTAAGTCCAGGGGTCACTTTGAAGTAGGCGTCAGTATCAGTTATGGATCAAATAGGTTCTAAAATAAAGGACTCTGTCTCAAGTCTCAGCCAAGATGTCTATAGTTAAAAGACAGACTGTTGGCTATTAATTGACTGGATGTCTTGTCTTTCCCGCTGTGTCTGGCCGCGCGCAACATCCGGGTATCCGCTGCCACGCCCCTGGTGTTTTCCATGTTGTCTTCACCACGTCCCCGGCGGCAGCTGGTGGCCATGCTGGCTCTGGTAGCCTTTGCCTCCGCCCGTCCTGGCTATTTGGGCGGTTACGGTGGGGGCTACGGAGGTGGCTTCGGCGGAGGCTACGGCGGTGGTTTTGGCGGCGGTTATGGAGGAGGGTACGGAGGTGGCTTCGGTGGAGGCTACGGAGGTGGATATGGAGGTAAGTCTAACAACTTAGTCGCTCATATGAGGTTCCAGCGTCTGCATAACATCAACCTAAGTTTAAGTACTTCGACGTATGCTGATTGCCAGCATGACTTCCCAAGACGCATTTTCTGCACGATTATCGCCACTCGTAATTGGGAAGACCCATCCACTATTTCCTCCTTCTTTACTGACTCTCCGTCAGGCGGGTACTGCTTTACTGGCCATGACAGCCTCCAGCTGTGCTGACTATAAAGCAGAGCTCATATTGGTCAGAAGATAGTGTGCTGAGTCGTCTTCTTCGACTGACGAATCTCTCTAGTCCTTAATCAAAAGCACCTCCAGTGACCTCCTTTGCTTAACCTTCCATCGTCCGACTGGTCACTCAATAGCTAAGTCTCTAGATCATTAAGTGCTTCCAGAGTGTATTAACTTCAGTTAGGTTGGCTCTCGTATATACTAATTCAGTAACTCTGTCCCTTCCATATTGTAAGGAACTTAGCTTGTTCTAGGACTTCTTTCTTTTCCATTTGTGGTCGGTAGGAGAGACAGAAGGAGTGCGTCAGACACAGAAGCCTAAGAGGTGTTGACAAGGTAAACACCAGCTCACTTTAGGTATGAACAGAACTCTATTGTCTCTATGGAAAATCTAATCCCTCTCTCTTTCCCTCGTCCACAGGCTATGGTCGCTAAAGGAGTTGCAACCAGCCATGCCATCAACACTCTCACCGCTCCTATAAACACAGAGGTCGCAACACCCTAGCCACCCAGCCAACAGCCCTCACCGCCCTTAGCACTCCCCACACAGAGGTCGCAACAACCGAGCCACCTAGCCAGCAGCCCTCACCGCCCTTAGCACTCCCCACACAGAGGTCGCAACAACCCAGCCACCTAGCCAGCAGCCCTCACCGCCCTTAGCACTCCCCACACTGAGGTCGCAACAACCCAGCCACCTAGCCAGCAGCCCTTACCGCCCTTAGCACTCCCCACACAGAGGTCGCAACAACCCAGCCACCTAGCCAGCAGCCCTTACTGCCCTTAGTACTCCCTAGACGGAGACCGCAATGCCTCGCCATCCAGCATACCCCTCACCCCACACGACTCAGCAACCTCATCTTCAGATTCTCAATAAAAGTGAGAGGATTATATCCGTCTCTTTTCCCCTGTGTGATGCCAGGAGGTTACTGGTGCAGCCAAGGGCCTTATAGTTCGTGAAAAAATATATATGGGGGTTAGTCATCATGTGTCTAGCGACTATCTTAGTATGTCTGCAGACAAGGAAAATAACATGTCAGTCTTTGTATAGCACAGATGCGTGTCATTTTCTAACTGTCATGGGAAAGAATTCATAAAATCTGTAGGAATCTTAATCAAATCCAACACCTACCCACAAAGTTAGTGACTGAATAGTCTAACATTGGAAAGTCTGGTTCTATAGTTTAAAAAACAAATATCATATATGAGAAACTTTTAACTACCTCCGTTACCGGGGATATAGGTCGGGCTGGTGACTAGAGAGTTAAGGTTGACCCGGGTGGTCGTGGGTTTGATATTTATGTGAATTATTGAGATTCAGTCACCACCGAGCGACCCCATCCACAAACACACACCTCCTCACCCGTTTGTTGACTTCCATCGATTCGCTGACACGAACGCAAGACATTCAACAAAGAAATATTCTAATTTTTTTTTTTTGATATTACGAACTGGAACAAAAAATGTTTGAGCTTATTCATGAATTTTCTCGATTATGGGTAAAGAAAAATAATGGTTACATAGAGATCAGTAGCTCGTGGAGAACGGCAGTCGAACTTGTCTCCACAGTGTAGGTGGTCATCATTCGTTTTAGGGTAGTGTGAGGCTGATTTCTGGCCAGCCAAGGACCCACCCAACCAAGTCGAATCGACTTTAAAGAAAAGTGAATATTGTTCGTCTCTCTACACTGTGTCCGGATCATGATGACACATCCAGCAGACCCTGGTAGATGTGAATACCCGAGACTCCAGTGATTTATATCACTGTTGCTGATACGTATCAAGGTACGTGGGTGATGGAGGACTAAGGACGCTGGTGACCTGGGGAGTACGAGTGACAAGGCTCTAGTGGTGACTCACCAGGTAATAGAGGGATAAGGAGGAGGATCCACGACCCGACCCACAACACGGGAGTCGTGCAGAGGAACACATCCTTTTTTTTTTTTAGAGACGAAGCAGGAAGGTTTCAGGGGGCGTAGACCAGTCGTAACTGTATAAGTTTTTACGAGACAAATCAGCAGACTGGAGGTGCAGGAGGTGGTCATGACTGTGTGTTGTCGTTGAGTGGTGCCTCTGGAACCCCTGGGGTCCAAGCAATCATTCCAGGATTGCTAGGAATTTCGTTCCATTACCCCTCACTCATTGTCTTTATGGCTAATCCTCGTTGCATGTACTGGCTGCATGACCTGCATGTCTATTAGGAAAGGGAACGCTCGCGCCGTGGGTCAATACCGTGGCATAATCTCGGGTCACGAAGCTTTTCATGGGCTATTTTTGCGTGGTCTTGATTACACTGTAGTAGGAGTACAACGGTCGGAGTTCAGTTGTTATGTGTAAGTCAAGTCAGGACTCAGGATATAGTGGTGGGTGGGGAAGGAGCCTTCTGCTTAACTATCCTGTCTCCATCTACAGTGGTGGGTGGAGGAGGAGCCTTCTGCTTGACTATCCTGTCTCCATCTACAGTGGTCGGTGGAGGAGGAGCCTTCTGCTTGACTATCCTGTCTCCATCTACAGTGGTGGGTTGGGGGAGGAGCTCTCTTGCTCTGAAGGAGTCTATCATGTCCCTGCTCCTGCATGGAGTGCAGCCTCGAAGCTGTAGGAACCACATCAAAGGAGTCCTGGTCTTGCATTACGATAATCATGATGATAGATATAAAACCACTTCTACTACTGTCACTACAGCGACTACCACTGCCACTACAACGACTGCTATTACATCAACAACAACTGCTACTACTACTACTACTACTACTACTAATGCTGCTACTATTGTCATTGCTACAACAGGGCGTCAGTTTACTGTCCTCCAGCAGATAACCTCTTCAATGACCAATACATTTTGTGTCGTATGTCTTTCCCAAAAGGCTTTTTCACAACAACGGGTCAACTGTCGCTTCATCACAAGTATTTTGACACCCAATGAATCCGAAATTCCCCAAGAGAATCCTTCTCGCCTCACGCTACTGATGGGACGAGACCAGCTAATTACACGCGATGATTCGAACTGTGTCACACGCGATTCAAACTGTGTTCGAACCATTATCCTAAGATTTCATATTCATGACTTCATGCACTGCTTTTATTAAGAACGAAGATCTTCTTTCTCCTCCTCAGTACCTACGTAGCTTTAACGTCGCTAAAGGATGGGATGAACACCATCAAATGTCCCTACTTCTGGTGCATTCCCAAGACCAAACATTAAACCCCCCACACTATCGACATAACTTGTTGATCACTCATTTGTCCAGGACACGTATGCAATTGGCCTTGACCATTCAATGCGCTGTCCAATTGCCTAGTTTCATTCCAAGTAATTTCTCCTACAACAATACAATGGTTACAATAGCAAACTGGGCATGTCCCTGTTGCTCCGGTGGTTGGCCATGTATTTTCGTTGCTCTTGTCAGCTTTGAAGGTCATGCATATTTTAGTCGTGGTTAGATGGGGAGGACGAAGTGTGTGTGTGTGTGTGTGTGTGTGTGTGTGTGTGTGTGTGTGTAGAATCGTTCAGGTGTGGACGTGTGCCTGCAGATAAGTGTATGTTTGTCACTGAATGTACACATGACTTCCATAAGTCCACGTAGGGTTTTCAAAAACCCGAAGCCAAATATATGACCTTACGTCTTCATTCCACTCCCCTCTACATCTCGATAAGGACATAGACACACAGGAACAGGGACACACGCTACATTACCCACCTCAACACCCAGGTATCGAAAGCCACTGGTTTAGAAGCTCCTTACACACACACACACACACACACACACACACACACACACACACACACACACAGGCATCAGGCCCTCTATTGACCACTAACCTGGGGCTGCCCAGGCCTGTTCTGGTTTATTTATCATAACCTTCACAGCGACACTGGTGGTGGTGGTGGGTGGAGGAGGTTGTAAGTGTTGGAGGAGGGTAGTGGTGTCGAGAGAGAGAGAGAGAGAGAGAGAGAGAGAGAGAGAGAGAGAGAGAGAGAGAGAGAGAGAGAGAGAGAGAGAGAGACGAGCCTTCGTAAGACGAATCTGGCTCCCCCACTCAGTTCCAAGAACACACAGGCGTCCACCTCGTGATCAATAAACATACAAGGTTATGATGACAAAAAGAAATTCTTCATCCCTGCACTAGTGAATAAACCAACAGGAGCCGGGGCCCCAAACCACAGTACCTATGCACGTAAAAATCATTCACTCATTCATTATTCAAAGGGTCGCGTGAGTGTGTGTGTGTGTGTGTGTGTGTGTGTGTGTGTGTGTGTGTGTGTGACATGAATGACACCTCCCTACTCAGCTCTGAAGACACTGATCTTCTTTCATGAAGGAAGAAGGAAGAAGTGGGGGGTGGGTGGGTAGAGAAGGGGGGGGAGTAGAGTGGTGGTGTACATTCATACGAAATTGGTGATTCGTCGTCCAGAGAGAGAGAGAGAGAGAGAGAGAGAGAGAGAGAGAGAGAGAGAGAGAGAGAGAGAGAGAGAGAGAGAGAGAGAGAGAGAGAGAGTCGAGCACATTCGTTCTAGAAAGCGGCCAGACTGGGTGACGCTTCCATCTATACGCGCATGCTGTCGCCAAAGACAGGAAAAATAATACCACTGGCTTGAACCCGGCAGTGGAGGATGATACGTTCGCACCGGGAGACGTTTGCCCACTAAGATCATCTAAAATGAACCTTATGCGTGGGCGCAATAGCCATCAAAATGCACATGCGTGGAAATAGATATTGGGGGGTGGGGGGGGGGGATGTACAATACATCTATTACGAAATAGAAAGATCTATGGCAAAATCAAAATCAAAATGCGTTGTTTACAGCGTATCTATGGCACGTTGGTGGATAGGATTTATCTTACGGTAATGATACTAAGAGAGTTAGAAGGTGACCCTGGACCTAAGGGGAAAGGACTAGTAGGTGACCCTGGAGCTAAGGGCTAAGGGCTGGTAGGTGACCGTGGACCTAAGGGCTAAGGGCTGGTAGGTGACCCTGGAGCTAAGGGTTAAGGGCTTGTAGGTGACAGTGGACCCAAGGGTTAAGGGCTAGTAGGTGACCTTGGATTTAAGGGTAAAGGGCTAGTTGTTGACCGTGGACCCAAGGGTTAAGGGCTAGTAGGTGACCTTGGATTTAAGGGTAAAGGGCTAGTTGTTGACCATGGACCTAAGGGTTAAGGGCTAGTAGGTGACCGTAGACCTAAGGGTTAAGGGCTTGTAGGTGACCTTGAAACTAAGGGTTAAGGGCTAGTAGGTGACCATGGAGGTAAGGGTTAAGGGCTAGTAGGTGACCATGGACCTAAGGGTAAAGGGCTAGTTGATGAACATGTACCTAAAGGTTAAGGGCTCGTAGGTGACCATGGAGCTAAGTGTTAAGGGCTAGTAGGTGACCTTGGAGCTAAGTGTTAAGTGCTAGTAGGTGACTATGGAGGTAAGAGCCAAGGGTGACCTTGCAGAAAAGGGTTAAGGTCTAGTGGCTAAGGGCCAGCGGGTGACCAAGAAGGGAAAGAAGATCAAGGTCAAGGGGTAAGCTTGTCACGTGACGCTTCTTGTCCTCAGGTGACCCACTTCTCGATTCAGCTGTGACCCCGTCTGGTTCGCGTGACCCCACACACACACACACACACACACACACACACTAGGACCGCACGCAGAACAAGGCAACGTCACAAACAACACCACAAACAGGGCTCTCCTAGCAACACCACAAAGCAACACCAGGAGCCACACTCACAAGCCACACTCACAAGCAACACTACGAGCCACAATCACAAAGCAACACCACAAGCGACACTCACAAGCAACACCACAAGCAACACTACAAGCAACACTCAAAGCAACACTCACAAGCGACACTACAAGCCACACTCACAAAGCAACACCACAAGTGACACTCACAAGCGACACTCACAAGCAACACTACAAGCAACACTCATAAAGCAACACTCACAAGCAACACCCCAAGCGACACTCACAAGCGACACTCACAAGCAACACCCACAAGTCATACTCACAAGCAACACCACAAGCGACACTCACAAGCCACACACTCACAAGCAACACTACGAGCCACACTCACAAGCCACACCACAAGCCACACTCACAAGCAACACCACATGCAACACTACAAGCCACACTCGCAAGCAACACCCGCAAGCCACACTCACAAAGCAACACCCACAAGCCACACCCACAAGCCACACCGACAAAGCAACACCCACAAGCCACACCCACAAAGCAACGCCACAAGCCACACTCACAAAGCAACACTACAAGCCACACACACACACACACACACACACACACAAGCAACACCACAAGCCACACTCACAAAGCAACACCCACAAGCCACACTCACAAAGCAACACTACAAGCCACACACACACACACACACACAAGCAACACCCACAAGCCACACTCACAAAGCCTCGTCCGTCGCAGTTGGCGAGGGCAGCTGTGGTGTTGGGCCTTCCTTTGGCATTGCCATAGTAGACGCAGGAGGGTCGCGCAGCCCCTCGCTCCTTCACCACCCCGTCCTCACCCCTCACCACCAGCAGGAACTCGGGCGACACCAGGTCGTAGTTGGGCCGCAGCTCGAACTCGACCTCCTCCTCGGCCTCGTCCTTGACGATGACGTCCAGGTACCCCGGGTTCTCGGTGAGGGTCGAGGAGGACCTCTTCTCCCTTGAGCGGGTGCGGATGTGGACCAGGGAGTGTGGGGGAGCTGTGGGTGACCAGATGGGGGGCCAGTTATCATGGGTATCCTTCGTGAAGGATTGTGGGTACTGTCGTTGCTATGACGGGATCCCTCACGTGCCATGGGGTCCTCTACGTGCCATCGGGTCCTCTACGTGCCATGGGGTCCTCTACGTGCCATTGGGTCCTCTACGTGCCATGGGGTCCTCTACGTGCCATGGGGTACGCCTCTACGTGCCATGGGGTCCTCTACGTGCCATGGGGTCCGCGTCTACGTGCCATGGGGTCCTCTACGTGCCATGGGGTCCTCTACGTGCCATGGGGTCCGCCTCTACGTGCCATGGGGTCCTCTACGTGCCATGGGGTCCTCTACGTGCCATGGGGTCCGCCTCTACGTGCTATGGGGTCCTCTACGTGCCATGGGATCCTCAACTTTTCATATCATCATCTATGTACCATGGAATTCTCCAGGTACCAAGGGATTCTTCGGGATTCTCCAGGTACCAAGTGATTCTTTGGGTGATTAGGGATTCCCTGGGTGACAAGGGATTCTGTGGGTGATAAGGGATTCTATGGGAGATTAGGGATTCTCTGGGTGACATGGGACTCTCTAATTGGAATTCTCAGACTCATAGGTGGGGGAAGAGGATGGAGGGAAAGAGAGAAACAGGGTATGTTTGTGGTGGGCTGGGGTGTGGGTTGGTGCTCTGGGGGCATGGCTAGGGTGTGGGTTGGTGCTCTGGGGGCTGGGCTGGGGGTGTGGGTTGGTGCTCTGGGGGCAGGGCTAGGGTGTGGGTTGGTGCTCTGAGGGCAGGGCTGGGGTGTGGGTTGGTGCTCTGGGGGCAGGGCTAGGGTGTGGGTTGGTGCTCTGAGGGCAGGGCTGGGGTGTGGGTTGGTGCTCTGGGGCCAGGGCTGGGGTGTGGGTTGGTGCTCTGGGGCCAGGGCTGGGGTGTGGGTTGGTGCTCTGGGGTGTGGGTTGGTGCTCTGGGGGCTGGACTGGGGTGTGGGTTGGTGCTCTGGGGGCAAGGCTGGGGCACATAAAGGCCTCAAAACTCACCTTCCTCCTCGCCAAACAGGAACCTGAGGTCGTCCTTGCTCAGCCTCGCCCTCGCCTCCGGCACCTGAGAGAGAGAGAGAGAGAGAGAGAGAGAGAGAGAGAGAGAGAGAGAGAGAGAGAGAGAGAGAGAGAGAGAGAGAGAGAGCAGAGGTTATATGAGGCAGTCGACTGTCACGGACTTCGAACTGTTATATGACAGAGGTCGATTGTTGCATACATCATGACTATATATATATATATATATATATATATATATATATATATATATATATATATATATATATATATATATATATATATATGTGGGCGGTAGTGTGAGGGCGTTGGATGGGTGGATTAAGCCTCTCTTACCTTCAGGCCTTCTGCTTGGCTCAGAAGGAGCAGGGTAGCCGTCAGGAGCGCGACGCCCATCTGCATCGCTCCCTTCCTCCTTCCTCTGTCCTCCTCCTCCTCCTCCTCCTCCTCCTCTCCCTTGTACCGTTCTCTGCCGTACCGTGAGTTTGTACCGTCCACCTACATGGTACCCTCGCTGTCTGGCGTGAGGTGCAGTATCGCCAATGAGATTTGGTGTAGTTTGGCGAGTTTTGGCTGGTATGTAGCGTGTCCTTGGCGAGTTTCAGCTGGTATGTGGCGTGTCCTTGGCGAGTTTCGGCTGGTATGTGGCGTGTCCTTGGCGAACTTCAGCTGGTATGTGGCGTGTCCTTGGCGAGTTTTGTCTGGTATGTGGCGTGTCCTTGGCGAGTTTTGGCTGGTATGTAGCGTGTCCTTGGCGCGTTTTGGCTGGTATGTAGCGTGTCCTTGGCGAGTTTTGGCTGGTATGTAGCGTGTCCTTGGCGAGTTTTGGCTGGTATGTAGCGTGTCCTTGGCGAGTTTTGTCTGGTATGTGGCGTGTCCTTGGCGCGTTTTGGCTGGTATGTAGCGTGTCCTTGGCGAGTTTTGGCTGGTATGTAGTCTGTCCTTGGCGAGTTTTGGCTGGTATGTAGCGTGTCCTTGGCAAGTTTTGGCTGCCCTTGGCACTGCTGATGGTAGCACAGAGCTCGTTATCCCTTCCCCGCCATCACCACCACCTTAGCGAAAAGGAAAAAGATAAGAATATGAAAAGATAAGAACAACATTTGTCACACACACTGCCCTCAGGTCAGGTCATCACTCTATCCTCAGGTCAGGTCATCACACTGCCCTTGGGTCAGGTCACCACACTGCCCTTGGGTCAGGTCATCACACTGCCCTTGGGTCAGGTCATCACACTGCCCTTGGGTCAGGTCATCACACTGCCGCCCTTGGGTCAGGTCATCACACTGCCGCCCTTGGGTCAGGTCATCACACTGCCCTTGGGTCAGGTCATCACACTGCCGCCCTTAGGTCAGGTCATCACACTGCCCTTGGGTCAGGTCATCACACTGCCCTTGGGTCAGGTCATCACACTGCCGCCCTTGGGTCAGGTCATCCCACTGCCCTTGGGTCAGGTCATCACACTACCGCCCTTGGGTCAGGTCATCACACTGCCCTTGGGTCAGGTCATCACACTGCCTTTGGGTCAGGTCATCACACTGCCTTTGGGTCAGGTCATCACACTGTCCTTAGGTCAGGTCATCACACTGCCGCCCTTGGGTCAGGTCATCACACTGTCCTTAGGTCAGGTCATCCCACTTCCCTTGGGTCAGGTCATCACACTGCCCTTGGGTCAGGTCATCCCACTGTCCTTGGGTCAGGTCATCACATTGTCCTAAGATCGGGTCATCACAGTGTCCTAAGGTAGGGTCATCACACTATCCTGAGGTCAGGTCATTACAGTGTCCTGAGGTCAGGTCATCACAAAACCCTCAGGTCACCAGACTTATCCAGGTCACTACATTTCTTGAAGTACCTAAAGTGCCCCAGGTCGTGATATTTCTTCAGGTCACCACACTACCCCAGGTCACTGTGCTGTCCGAGGTCACTACACTACCCCAGGTCATTATATTACCCAAAGTCAACTCACTGCCCCATACTGTCCCAGGTCACTAAGCAGCTTCAGGTCAACACACTGCCTCAAATCACACTGTAAAATCACCACAACGCCCCAGGTCACCATACTGTCCCAGGTCACTGTACTGTCCCAGGTCACCATACTGCCCCAGGTCACTGTACTGCTCCTGGTCATTACACTACCCCAGGTCAACACACTGCCCCATGCTGTCCCAGGTCACTAAGAAGCTTCAGGTCAACACACAGCCTCAGATCACTACACTGCAATGAATCACCACAATTGCCCCAGGTCACTACCTCGTCCCTGGTCATCACACACTGTCCACTTCACCACTGCAGCATTTCAGGTCACAACCCTTCCTCAGGTCACTACAAGGCATTAAGTCAGGTCTCTCGACCGCTTCAGTCACAGGTCACTCAACTGGACACGATTACCACACTGGTCAAACACACTAGGCCAGGTCAGATCACCACAACACCCCTCCAGATCACCACAGTGTGTATATACCAGGTCACACACAACACAGCCCCAGGTCACCCGCGCCCTTACACAGGTAGAGGGTCATACAACACTCACGACTGTCCACGTCTGCACGCTTCGGCTCCCTCGCCTTGACTGACCTCCAGAGTTGACTGCCTTCCTCATATTGTCTTCCTCCTCATTCCCCTCCACCCTGCTCTCTTCCCCTCCCCCTTCCCTTTAATCCCCCCTCCCCTTCCCTCTAATCCCCCACCTTCCCTCCCCTAAACCCTCCCTTGGTTCATGCTCACGCGAGGCGACCAATGGATTCGTCACGAATGGTCTAAAGTTAAAATGATTTAACCTCTCTAACATCTCTCTACCATGGATCTATACTCTCTTATAAAACATTGAATATCGTTATATGAATCCTATATATATGTATCATATATCATGTAAAAAAGCGTATATGATGTGCGTCAATGTTCTAGATAAAGGAAGTGAATGTAGGGTTGATAAAAAAAAAAAACGCCAGAGACCAGCGTAAATGGCAGTATCGACTCCGTCTTGTGGGGTGGGTGTCATGAACGCTGTGACGTCACTCGCCGTTTTCTTTACCCCCTTAGACGTTCAGGGGAAACGTTTATATTAATTTCTCCAAAGTTTCATGCCCAAAACATTTACAGTCCACTGGCTTCATCAGGAGAAATAACGCCTCTACATCAATACTATGTTGATTAGAAAAATAGAGTGACTCTCTCATCCGATTTGAATTATGGAAATGAATAAATAATGTCAAATATCGACAGCGAATAACACATTGATCATTGACACTTACTCGTATTGCTTATTTTTGCTTATTTATAGCAACGCACTGACCCGGGACTTTGCTATATCGCATATTTACCAAATGGCGTCCTAGCTTCGTCTCTTCGATGGATATCAACTGACTTATATTTGTCTCTTGTGTCTTCCCTGATGATGTGATTATTACACGAAAGTGCACTTGGGAACTTATCGTGTTTCATTTTCAATTTCCCCGTGGACTCATAGATATATATATATATATATATATATATATATATATATATATATATATATATATATATATATATATATATATATATATATATATATGTTCACCGTTTCACTCACTGGCTCACTTCCATTCTCTAGCTGTCATGCATATTGCAACGAAATCACAACCCTCTGTCCACAATCATGCCCCACGGACCCTTCTACGGTTTCTTCCGCCCGCTTCACATGCCCTGGATTCAGACCACTGACCGCACGTCGCCCCCTGTATATCACATCGCTCCGACTCGCTCATCCTCTCCATTTGTCCAAAGCGGCTCCATGTTATTCCAGTCTCGTTTGAGATGACGTCATTTATAATAGAAAATGGGAATGATCCAGGGGGGGACCAAGGGCTTCGTAGGGAGTGTGTTCGTGGTCTTTCGTTACCTCTGGAATTGCCTGTTACATAAATGTAACCAGCGAAGTATTAAGGATTTTCTGGCCCCTTGAAGTTAAAGATAATTTTGCCCTTGACAGATCGGTATAATAAAATGTGTTCAAAAATCCGTAAATATTTTGTATATATATACTCTATATATCTGAGTTATACTTTATGAGTTCTACATATATATAGTAGATTCCTGGTCATTTCAACATAAATACGGAATACATGCATAACTATCATGACTAACAAGTTATGTAACCCCGTGTGTTATGAATGATTTAGGGTCCCTGGATGGCTGGGGTTTCCTTACCATGCCTACTGCATGCCTTCCTGGACTGGAAATCGTAAGACCATGTTGAATTAGAGGAAAATTTGGATCTTCCCATTTTAAGCCCCTTTTCTCAAACTATTAAGTCCTGGAAGAATATAACGAAAAGTGGAACTGATTTTTATAGGTTTCTACTCAGATTCTGGGGTCTGGCGTGCCCTATCCTTGCTATACCACTGATTGATGTGCTTGTATAATACATGACGTAAGAGAAATAAACCATACAATATACAATAGTTAACGGTATTATCAACTTTGGATCATTTTCTTTGATAAGATTCTGATAAGAGAAAACGAAGGAATGCTAAACGGCAAATTCCTTCGTTTATTCTCTACTTCTCGATTCACAGCGAACGGTTTGTTCCACAAATCGTACATTCCTGTTTATGTGAGTCATAATCGTAATACATTTTATGAATGGGGTCCATAACAAGTGTGCACAGTAACCTAATAATAACCTAATAATGATATAGTGTACCTCACCATTTGCTCAGTCCATGCTTAATAGAAATCCTTGGAGTTTGACACATCACCTTAGCTATGCCTGGCTGGCCACTGGGTCGGGAGCGTGGCTGAACTCCAGCCAAACTGGCTTACGCCAGTATTAGCTACACAGCTACGAATACATTTGTCTCATAAACCTCTTATTTACTAAAAGTATATAACCATTTTCTATGCATCACTGCCTCAACAATGTTAATGTTTCTTCGCTGAGGTGATGCGTTAGTGAATTAAGATATACTCTGGCGTTATAATGGACGTATGCAAATGAGATCCAGGAATCTAGTCCATGTAAAATTCTGATAAACACCTTCGTTTATGAATGTAAGTCATGCCAAGTGCCATTTGTGGTACTGATGTACAAAGAAGTTATATAAATCGTATGTTTATCTTCACAATGTTAAGGTAGGCTAGCCCTTAACTTAGACATTAATGAAGGCTCTAGTGTAAGGTATTTATTCCCTAGACTGACGAATTCCAGTGGCTAATTGGGTATATATTTTTTTTTCTTCTTTGTGTTGTGGTTTTAAGGTTCTGTGGAGTTTCGCATACCTGTCACACAGGGTGCGTGAGGTGGGCTCATCCCTCGTGGCGTCACGCGCCAAAGGCACACATGTTCTTGGATCAATCAAGAGAACGACAATTTGGGCCCCATAAAGTTGTCGGCAGCGAGTATGCAACACGGAGGGCTTGGCCCCCCCGGTGCCTTTTGGCTTGCCTGTCGAGGTGCTGACACCCGCTGCCAGACGCTTCACTTGCCTGTTCTTCCATCCTCCTTTTTTTTCCGGGGGCTTTCATTATGAATAGAAGTCAGCCCACGTCTTTTGGACCGAGCCACAGGCTACACAGAGAAATGGTGTTACTGTGTGAATGATTTGGTGGGGGCGAATGCGTGACAAAAGAGGTGTTTAACTGTCCATGTTATAAAAGCAACAGCTTGAGACTGAGAACGATGACGAGAAGGCATAACTCGTACATGCCTGGGAAGCGAAGTTTCAGGTGGGTTCGAGTCTAATGGGGTTGGAGCTTCAGACTGGGTTGGGAGGGCGGGAAGTTGGGGTCTCTGAAGTATTTACTGTGTGTCCTATGTTTCATCAATGTTGTGTTTGTAAAGGGAGGGTAAGACCTGGAAGTATACGTCGCTGAAATTTGAAGAATCGGTAGGATTTGCGTTTCTATATAGGGGTGTTTTTGGGTCCTTGTTTATGAAGTGGTTTGGGTGGGAGAAGTCTAAGTGCTGTTGTACAGTAGCAAGTGATGAGCATTTTTCAGGTGAGAAATGTCCTGGTTGTAATTTTGTTTTGTTGAACAAATATTGTAAGCTTGCCTTCCTGGCGTGGCTTGGAACTTTGCTATATTTCTACAGGGTGGATGTCTAGGCAGGTGAGGCGTGGTTTAGGGTGGAGCGCACACATTGTGTGTAGCGAATATCGTGGAATTCCATGTCAGAACTCGTTGCAGTAAGTGCCTACGGTCTTCTTGCTGCTATTTGGAGTGTTGTGGGTTGACATAACTGCTGCTTTTGGAGTCTCCACTCTGTCTCATGAATGGTAGAACTATTGTAGGAGAATACACCACTCAAATGTCGAATACACCGACACTTCAAAGCCCATTGGAGTGATAAACAGTGTGTCTCACGAGGGAGCGGCTCAATTGCCACATCTCGTAATTAGAATAGATACTGGTATAATACAGGAGTAAGCTTTCCCTAGGTCACGGCAGTTCAGTATGGACGACCTTGAGTCTTGGATATAGTTAGAGTGTCTTAATTTACCCTAGATATAGGGAACTGTTTTTTTCTTTTTATTACGGATTTGTTTGTAATATATCCTGTTCCTGGTGGCTATAGGATGGAGGCTAGATGCTTACAAGACTCAGCCAGAGATCTGGGCTGATGTACATGAAATGATAAGAAACTGAAATAGATTTAAAAGAAATATAGATGGAATCACCTACATTCCTACACGCGTGTGTAAGTTTATCCTTAAAATAAGAACACGATGGAAGTCATCAACCAAACTCATTCGTCTTTGAAACCAGCTGTAACCAATCACAGAAGCCAGAGGCCGTCTTGCCCAACGAAGTCCCTGCATTGAAGTTCCTCCTCCTCCGTCAGGTCAAATAAACTTGGGATTGTGAGCCAGCGAAAGCAAACCAGAGGAGCTTCCTGAAGCAATTTGGTCTCCGTCAGGAGGAGGGGAGAAGGAGGAGGAAGGGAGGGAGGGGGAAACCAGCCAGGCCCCTTCCTAAGGCCCCCTCTCCTCCTCCCTCCCACGGTCGCTCGCCTCCAAGGAAACCCATCTTCCTGCAGGAGATCACATGTAACTTCTCGTCCCGCTCCTCAAATGACAAAGTTCCTCCTCTCCGCCCCCCGAAAATCTTTCTTCTTTGACGAAGGAGAGGAAAATTGTTTGGTCATGTTCCTACCACTGGGCTGACCTGTCTCTCTCTCTCTCTCTCTCTCTCTCTCTCTCTCTCTCTCTCTCTCTCTCTCTCTCTCACCGCCACCTACCTCCCACCTAGCACCAGTTGTGGCCACCATATCGCCACTACCACTTACCACCTAGTATCAGCTGTGGCCACCACCACTTACCACTGCCTACCACTACCACAATACAGCACCAGCTGTGGCCACCCCCACCATCACCTACCACTGCCTACCACTACCACCACATAGCACCAGCTGTGGCCATCACCACCACTACCACCTACCACTACCACCACATAGCACCAGCTGTGGCCATCACCACCACCACCTACCACTACCACCACATAGCACCAGCTGTGGCCACCACCACCCACCACCACAAACTACGTTATCCTTGACACAGGCGTGAGGGTTGTGGCTAATGGACGGGCCGAGGGGAGCGAGCCCCCAGCCTAGCTTGCCCTGGCCATGACCCTGCTGCTGCTTGCTGCAGCCCAGCGCCTCCACCCTCCTGCCGGGTACGCTGAAGGGGTAGTTTACTCGTCTGTGGTTATCCATTCGTGCTGCGCGGGGAGAAAGGGAGTTCTACACGCGTGAGGGGGGGTTGGGTCCCCCCCATCTCGTGAGAGAGAGAGAGAGAGAGAGAGAGAGAGAGAGAGAGAGAGAGAGAGAGAGAGAGAGAGAGAGAGAGAGAGAGAGAGAGAGGTGGAATACTTTGTGCCATAGGTCATGACCTTTGAGCACGAGGTCATGACCTTCGAGCACTCAAAAGACCCCGTTTTCACCTCCATTTAACAAGACTCTATTTTCCCCCTTTTGCACACCTTGTTATCCCCAATTTCGAGCTTAAACACCATAAGCTAATCCATTCCAATGTTTCCATTCGTCCCCTGTATAAGGTCCCCCTATTGTATAACCCACCCCTGTATAGGGTATTCCTATTGTATAACCCACCCCTGTATAAGGTCCCCCTATTGTATAACCCACCCCTGTATAAGGTCCCCCTATTGCATAACCCACCCCTGTATAAGGTCCCCCTATTGTATAACCCACCCCTGTATAAGGTCCCCCTATTGTATAACCCACCCCTGTATAAGGTCCCCCTATTGTATAACCCATCCCTACATAAGGTCCCCCTATTGTATGACCCAACCCTATATAACCCCAGTTTACGGGGGGGACACAGCTTCCGCAATGGAAGGGAGAAGGGAACATGGTTAACCCGGGATTGGAAAAAAAAACAAAAACCAGAAAACAAAAAAACGGTGTGTCTGTGGTCGTTGCAAACTTCGCTAACAACCCACTTCCCCCCTCTCCCTTCCAAACAGCCCTACTGAGGTCCCTCACCTGCAGCCCCTCGCCTCTTGAAACAGCCCTCCCTTTAAACCCCACCTCCCCCCATCCTCCCTTTTCCGCCCCTCCTTGCCACTCCATTACCCTGAGAAATTGGCCGAGCTCGCCCATGACAATATAATTAGAAACGTCAACTAGGCCCAATGTAATCCCGGGTTGGGAGGGTGGCTGTCCCCCCGGGGGGATTTTAGGCGTGTCTCGATGATCCCACAGGGGTCTGCCCTGACCAGCTCCCCTGGGCCATCCTGACCCCCTGTGGCTGTCTTGACTCGCCCCTTACACCACATCTCCCCCGAATCCCTTCACCCTGAGCTCAAATTGGTAATTAGAGAGTTAGATATGGGAACTCAAGGTCAATATAATTCATTTAATTGCAAATAATTATCCATCATCGTCTGTGATTATAACAAACGATAACTAATATTACGTAAGATTTGTGTTATAGATTTGTGATCATTTGACAGTTTACGAAAAGAAGACACTCCCTTCGAATACGTAGGATATATATATATATATATATATATATATATATATATATATATATATATATATATATATATATATATATATATATATATATATATATTCCATGTGTGGCGAGGTGGCGATGGGAATGAATAAAGGCAGACAGTGTGAATTGTGTGCATGGGTATATACGTATGTGTCTGTGTGTGTATATATATGTGTACATTGAGATGTATAGGTATGTATATTTGCGTGTGTCGACGTGTATGTATATACATGTGTATGGGGGTGGGTTGGGCCATTTCTTTCGTCTGTTTCCTCGCGCTACCTCGCAAACGCGGGAGACAGCGACAAAGCAAAATGATAATAATAATAAAAAACTTTATCTACGGAACGTTTAAAAGAATATCATTGGCAATCCGCTGGTATGAATTCGACTTTTGTAATTGAATTTATATAACATTTTTTCTTCTTTTTTTTACACAGTGTTTACTGTAAATTAGGGTGGTACACAAACACATTTACTCGAGAGACACTGAGAGTTGATGCTGGTGTTGTAAAAGGTCATGTGGAAGGTCAGGGGAAAGCTCAGGGGGGAAAGGTTAGTCGAAAAGGTCAAGGGAAAGGTC